>NW_019731277.1:542470-543538 GCF_002891405.2 Cryptotermes secundus | reverse complement strand
TTATTATTATTATTATTATTATTATTATTATTATTATTATTATTATTATTATTATTATTATTATTGGAGGGAGTGGATTTCCCCATGCCCGCGACTAATAGTCTATTGTACGTCCCCCTTTGATATTCTACCAGTCGCCATACCCTGCCGGTACTGGTGCTCGCTATCAGCCCCGTTCAGCCAACGAGGTTGGCAGTGGTACCCGAATACTTCCCCATCTACTGGAGGCATTGGAAACTACTTGGGTGGGAAACTTTGCCTAATTTTTTCTCAGAGATCTCCTAAAGACGTGAGAATCTTTTACATGCCGTAAATCTACGACACGGGACCCACGGCTTAAAGTCCCTCCCGGAGGACTTGTTCCCTCAATTTTTCCGCCCTTAAAAATTCCACGACCTCCACTGGGTTTGAACCCGCATACCTTGAGTCATAAGGTGGGATCGTTACCCTTAGACTACGGAGGCCGCTTCGTCTTGAGCATAATATTGTAACGTGTCTGGAATCCAGAAGTCACTTCTATGGAAACGCTAGAACAGACCGTTGCATAAGAAGTAACAATAGCGATACTGTAATTCCAACAGTGAGCTGTTGTATCGAGAACATCGAATCTCCACGGTAACGACAAACAAAGCAACGTCTCCATGGTTATAACAGAAGGTTCATTTGCCTAGCAGCGGCGAGGGTATAAATAGGCCAGCTTTGATGAGAAGCCTGAGTCTCGGAATAGTGTTCGGAGAAGAAAGACCTGATCGAGCCATCTTGGAAGTCAGTTTGGAATATCCGTCTGGGTCCAGCATCGCCGGAATATTGTGAGCAGTGATTGTAACACTGCAGGTACAAATGATTGTAAAACGTGTGGAATGCAAGCGAACAGAATAAACTCGCTATATCAAACCACAGCGTCAACTTATTTGTAGCGACACACAAACACGCTACATTGGTGTCAGAAGTGGGATCGAAGTTACACACGTGGCCAATAAGTTTTGAACTCAAGACTACTACACAATGGATTCACAGCAGATGATGGAACTCTTGCTGAAGAAAATCAGCGCTGGCCAAGAAAAAACA
>NW_019731277.1:494456-542350 GCF_002891405.2 Cryptotermes secundus | reverse complement strand
GAAGACGCCCCGAAAATACCGGTCGGAGAACCGAAGAAACGGCGTAGGGACCAGAAACTGGCCGCGGAGCGCCGCCGCCAGAGAGTGGAGAATCCAGCAAGGGAAAATTGTGGGCCCCACAAGGAGTTGGCCATCACAAGCAGGAGGACATCCCGTCGCGCGACAGTGGCACGACGTTGGAGAAATGACTCCAAGAAGGAAACCACCCAGGGAACCTTCGGACGCCAGCGGAGAGAAGGACCGCCAACCGAACAGAGACGGCAGAGTAATTGGGCCAGAGACCATTCTACAAGAGGAGTCCAGAAAGGATGGACTCCCAGAGGGAAACAACTGGTGCCCCAGGAAGGCACCAAGGAAACGAAGAATCGAGACTTCGGGGACCAGCTACGGCTTGGAAACAAGTGGGAATTTAACAAGACCCACAGGAGGACAAAGGGACTGGAAACCGCAAAGCGAAGTTTCACGCCTGTCCCATTACGGAAAATAAGACATTGGACATTGTGGAGGGGTCGACCCCCTCCAAAACGGAAAAAGGGTAACGACCTTTATGGGAGGAACCGGTAAAGTGCCGGCCTCCCCAGCAAGTATGCATGAAGAATGAAAGTGAGGAATGAATGTGAAACAACGAGATTACAAATTCTGGACCACGGGAGTGCTCGAGGGCGAGCACAACCGAAGAGGGGGGCGGAGGCGGTTAGGCTGAACAGAGCACAAAGATGCCAGCAGACACCAAGGCCAAATGCAGACGTTGCCAGCAAACCACCGCGGGATCAAAACCGAGGGAGAATTTTTAGGCTGTTCGGGGACGAACAACCTTTAGAAGGGAGCAATGTAACGTGTCTGGAATCCAGAAGTCACTTCTATGGAAACGCTAGAACAGACCGTTGCATAAGAAGTAACAATAGCGATACTGTAATTCCAACAGTGAGCTGTTGTATCGAGAACATCGAATCTCCACGGTAACGACAAACAAAGCAACGTCTCCATGGTTATAACAGAAGGTTCATTTGCCTAGCAGCGGCGAGGGTATAAATAGGCCAGCTTCGATGAGAAGCCTGAGTCTCGGAATAGTGTTCGGAGAAGAAAGACCTGATCGAGCCATCTTGGAAGTCAGCCTTGGGATAATCGCCAGAAGAGATAGTCCAGCGTCGCCCAGTTATTGTAAGCAGTGATTGTGACACTGCAGACGGGAATGATTGTAAAGTGTGTAAGACGAGCGAAGGAAATAAATCCGCTATATTGGAACGCCGTGAACTTATTTGTAGCGTGACACACCAAACACGCTACAATATGTTTGTCATCACATTGCACAAATAGAATTTGTGCAGATGATCCATTTTCCCCTCCAGTGAGAAGAACAATGTGTCCCTATAGACGGCTATCTTTATTACAGTTTAGTTTTCCTCCTATAATGAAAAATGTAGGCCCTTGAAAGGAGCAGTTCTTCCCACTCCTCCAGTTGGTCCAGTTTGGTCTTCATATCCCTACTCTGTCCAATGGGTCTGAGTGACTTGCCATCTTGCAGTTTGCCCACAGAACAGCCAATTCGTCACCCTCTGCACTTCAACCTGGATGATGGAGGCACCGTGATTGTCAGCCTACAAAAGTACATGGGACCACAATCCAGAAGACTTTGTCTGAGCACTGTAATTAAATAAATATATGTATATGTAAATGTTTCATATTTGGTTGTAAGAATTACCTAGCTTTGTGCTACAGAGATCTCTGAAAGACATGCACTGGACGTGTATGCCAGCTGTAAGGTGTATGGAGTCCCTAATGTTTGGCAACCGACGGCACCTGCTCTGTGCAACGAGATTGCTGAAACTGGAGGACTATAAGGAGACTGACCAGCACTGGTCAGGCATCTCCTCTCAAGAGGAGGCCCCATTTCAAAAATATACAAGTCTTGGAAAGAAAAATATGATCGAGGGTCCCAACAAGACCCGAAACCAAGAGTTAACCGTTCCTGCAAGGGCCAGCGGCAATGTAACTGAGCTACCAACCAGAACTTTACAGTGTCATTACTAGAAGACCGCAATGTGAGACATAAATTTTATGGTGTCCTACCTGACTGTATTTATGTAAAGCAGGAATAACAATTTCATGTCATTATAAAGAGAAACTTAAAGAAAATCATGGTCTTATATTTTATATTAACTTTTAAATTAATATTTGCTAATAAATACATTTAATTCATGTATACAAATGTAACTGCCTTATCAGTTTCCTACTGTGGATTGAATAGAGAACACACGGACATGTCTTGGAATTTTATGGTAGAATGAAATGGGAATGACGAATTGGAAAGGATTTGGATGGGAGTGGTTGTGGTCGAATTGAGGTTCTATCCTGAAATTTGCTGCAGGGAATCAGGAAGACAAGAGAAACCTCACTCGGAGTAGCTGGTGTCCTGCTTGAGATTCTGACTAAGCACCTCCTGTGTATCGAGTCCACTATGCCAACCCCCTCGATACTGTTCGAACTTTCCTAAATACCAGACATGTCCTATATCATGTGGCCACAAGGCAGTGGTTACGTGCTCACTTTCTTTTGATAGTTAAACAGTTCAGTTTTTAAAACTCCCACTTTTGCTCTTAGTCAGCACATTAAAATTGGAACTGACTACTCGTACATGGAGCTGAGTCATTTTTTAGAAGCTGCCAGTTGCTCAGCTAACAAAAATTTTATGTTGTATGGAACGTGAAGGTTCATTTCCACAAGAGCCCGCCACGAATTATGAGGCCCTTAATAACATTTTGTATCAAAAAGATGTTTTTGTGTAGTGAGTTGTCGTTAGCCCCACGTCCAGTTACCAAACTGAAGGACCACCCCTTATCAGCTTTAGACTATTGTTTATTAAATGTACGAGTATTTGCAAGTATCCTGTCTCCGTCTGTAACCCGAGGAAGTGCCATGCTGTGGTGACAAGGGACCCACTTTTAACATAATACAAATAAATCTTATGAATATTTCAAACCATCAGGTCTTAGTGTTATAGAATAGTCTTGTTGTAGCTTATGTAGTAAGTTCCTTGCGTCTCACCATGGAGGTCCTGGTTCGCTTCCAGGATTGTTTATGTTGGATTTGAATAGAACTGCTTAAAATTTCTGTCAGTATTGATGGTCCCTGTCTGGGATTCAAACCACATACTTGCTGAATGGGAGACACATGCATCAGGTCGTCTGTCGTGCCCAGGCAAATTGGATGAACTGCCCGTAATAGTGCCCTTTACAAGAAACTTTGTTAACTGGTATTCCCGTCACAGTATATCACTATCATACATACAGACACTTGGTCTTTTAGTACCTTTATTGCTTGGCAAAAGGCTGAACAGAAGGGGTGCAGGTTGCCTTTCAGTTTAAATTAAAAGAGGGTGAGCTGCATGCTGTCCCCACTTCCCATTCTACTTTGTGTGTTGGCAGGTGGAGTAATTTTGTAGCTTCAGTGTAATGTCATTACCAGCCCAGCCTCAACACACGTATAGTGAACACTTGTTTAGTGGTTACAACTCTTGTTTTGTGTTTAGGAGGTACCAGATTCAAATCTTAGCCCAGAGACCAGGTGCCTTTTGTTGTTAGTTGTAGTCCCTCGATGTATATGCTATGATAGTACCTCACATTAGGCCATGACTGATTCCATCCATATCCTCTTCAAGTCACTTTTCATCCGACAGCCATTTTACCATGTTACACTGTATAGTTTTTAACTTGTTACAGCATCATTATATAGGCAAAAGGTTTGTACGTATTAAAGGGAAAGAGGCACTTCATGACTTGTACTCTTCTCCAAGTATAATTAATATGATCAAGTCAAGGAGGATGAAGTGGGCAGGGCATGTAGCATGAATGAGAGAGAAAAGGAATGCATATATGATATTTGAGGGAAAGCCAGAAGGAAAGAGACCACTGGGAAGACCAAGACATGGGTGGACAATATTAAAGTGGATCTTAGAGAGATTGCATGGATTGGATTGATCTGGCTCAGTATAGCTATGGGCTAGATGGTCAGGTGTACACTGTAATTTTCATTTTATGCATGCTGTTGTGTTATAATATACAATTTCTTTATTAAAAATGTCACAACACAACAATATTGAGGTCAGTGCCCAGTTTGTCTCTGCTCCATGTTTTGGCTGTTAAAGCCATCATCAGGCAAACACATGGCCAACATATACACACCATTGAACTGCAGTACTAATAAAATTGGATACAATGATATTAATTATATTAAAATACTTGACATAAAAATACAATAAATTAGATTATATAAAACAAGAATAAAATTCTTAGAGTAATGCTTTACATCATCGAGTCATTCGTTGGTTTTTGTGATTTTGTTGTGTTCCCACGGGGAGATTGGAGTATTCTATATTTTGTGTATCTATAATAAATTTATTGGAGGCTCGTGATGTAGATGTAGTAATATTAATGTTAATTATTTAGTTTGTGCCTCATCTTACAAAGTATTGTCCATTCTGTAGGGAATGTAAATGATATAGTTGTGTTGCGACAGTTTTAATAAATAAATTGTGTACACTGTACAGACGGGCAACATGCCATGCCCTCACACGAGTTGGAAAGTGCATTGCAGTTTCACTGTGGGATTTTCAGAAATTTACTATACTGGGTAAACTGTACCGACTTTGTCACTTGAACAATAAATACCGGCATTAGAAACAGTACGTAATATCTCTTTCTTATCAACAGTTTTGGAACTGCACAGTGAAACAGCTCTATCCCGGAAACCGTTCGGAATACGACACGTGTACATATACACATTTTTGCTTAGAATGACCGATACTGTGACCTCCCAGAATATTGACCTTTGCTCCTGGGACATCCTGTTTGTATAGGCACCAAATACATGTAGGATATTTGTCCTATATTTGGGGGACCAGGTTCACATGTTCCCTAACCTCGGCAGTAGATGGAGGTGGGACGCGTTTTTCCTCCGGGGAAAGAAGCCCAGTACCGAAAGCAATTTAATAGATACCAATGTTTCGGCGAGACCAGCTGCCATCATCTTCAGATGGGAGACTGGGTGGGCCCCAGAGCCAGGAGTTTCGAACAGAACTGTAGATCATAATGAGATGTATATTTACGTTCAGTGACAAAAGTTTGGTGCCTGGAAAGTGTAGGGTGTTTCTCGTCTCCATATCTTCCAAAAGGGCTCCTGAAGTCCACCCAAGCTCTTATTAAATGGGTACAGTAGACTTTTAGCTGCGAGTGTATGGGCTGAGACATGAAACCGATATTAAGAATGTATGGAGCTTCACATCTTCTCCACCATACGTCTTCACGTCATGGTTCTTAGGCACCAGGACAGCGTCGGTACTATGATGTCCCTTATTTTTAACCCCTTTATCCATATTTTGAAAAGGAAAATGAAAGGAGGCTTATGAGATCACATTGCTGTCTGTGTATCCCACCATTTTGTTCGTTTTCTATGCGGACCATATATGAAAAGAAAGTAGGCGATTAGTATCTTTCTCTATAGCATTCTTATTTCTCTGGATTGCCTGTCTTTGAGCCCTGGGGACGATGCCAACAGAGAACGGGCCTTGTGGGTTACATGTTATCAGCACGGCTAGTACAGTGGAGCTGAAACTTCACGACGAATCCCGCTTGCTACATCTAATTCCCCACTTTGCATTGCAGTGCATGGAGTTAGCCATGCATGCACCCCCACCTCCCCCCAACGCACCCCAGGGTAGCACTCTTTGTGCTGTGTACCAGGCTCCCGTAGACCACACGGAGCCGTCTCTGCTAAGATTGGATTAACAATTTTAGTGATACGTTCATAAGGAATGTTGAGTTCTTCGTGCGCTTAAAATTTTGGACGAACACTACCACCATTGGCCCCACGAGGGTTCGTTTTTCTAAGGAGATGAAGTATCCAGAAAATATACATATAAATTTACGTTCTAAGACTGTGAAGTGTTTTATCTTCTGGGATATAATGCCTTATAGTTCGGCGAATGTCAGCCGATGTTTCGGAGGAACATATCGCCACCATCTTCAGGATCGAAAAGGAAGCTAAGCTATCTGCTTCATGTTTGTTTCTTGCTTGTATTTCTTCACTTCTTAAATTGTTCCTCTTACTTTCCCCAAAAATAAAAGTGTCTCTAACTTGTCCCACGCCTTCGCCTTTCATCTACTCTTCTACTATCATTTATCCGTCTTTTCCACTTTTCGTTAGGTCATACAAACGGCAAGTGATGGCCGCGCCATAGCTCAAGCGGTTAGTCGCTGGCTTCCCACCGCGGCGGCCCGGGTTCGATCCCGGGTCTAGTCAAGTGGGATTTGTGGTGGACAAAGTGGCGCTGAGGCAGGTTTTCTCCGAGTACTTCGGTTTCCCCTGCCAATTTTCATTCCACCAATTGCTCCACAATCACCCTCGCCTATCATCTGGGGCTGGTACAATAGGCCAGAAGTGGCCGCAGTACAAGGGACTTAGCCCTACCCCACTAGCAATAGAAAAACGGCAAGTGATTTCATTACGTGCTGAAGTTTTATCTCTCCCAACAGTCGGATATATTCACATGAATTCGAACCATTTAATTCTGCTTCACGTGTTTTTCCATTGATTTCATGGGCAGATGTGCCTGTTTTCCACGGAGTTAGATATTGCGTTTTTATGTCGAAATATGTTCCCACAGAGACTCCCTAGCCGAGATGATCAGTTCTGATACCTGGAGAGGGGCGCTGAAGCTATGCTTGTGCTCGTAACCCCTCACGCGCACACGCAAATGGGTTTATATAATTTCTGTGGCAAATAGAAAATCGAAATTAATTTAATGCACATGATCCCCCCAACAGTTGGTTATGTTCAGCATGTCGACGGTTTAATCACAAATATTGCATATCTGATATACAGTTTTCAGCAAAATCAAATTAGCGATTCATCAACATAATATTGTGACATGTTGCTTGAAAATAGGAATAGTCCAATGCTATACAACGGCTCGCTAAAGCGCGTATCCGCGGCAACGGATACGCTTGTAGAAATCAAAACTTTGCTGCACAATTGACACACGTTTCGTAGCAACGGATATACGCCGAATAATAGACGAACTGTTCGAGGTGGTGATCTCAATTAGGTTCGCCCCAAGTTATAAAAAGGGGGACACCCGTTATTACTCGTCACGGAACCCCGGGCACGTGATAATATTCTGGTATGGTGTACAAAAACTCCGTGGTTTTAGTCCGCAAGCGAACTATACCGACCGAGCGACCGTCACTTGTCGACGAAGTTAGTGCCAACTTTAGCGGATAGAGGGTGTCGCGTGGACAGCGCAACGAATCCCCACGGCCGTTAATCTCGGTTTTCTAGACCGGAGCCGCTATTTCCTTGAAATAGTTCCTCAATTATCCTCACGAGGCTGAGAGGTCTCCGTTCCACTGCTCGTATTTAGTGACCCTTTCTCCCATTGCCACGGATGGTCCTGGGCTTGACAATGTTACGCAGAACATACTTCCAGGGGCACGCAGTAACTCGGACCAGAAATCGCGGCAGGTTTGCATAGCGGTAACAGTTTTACTCATACTCTGGAGGTGCCTTATTCGAATCTCGACCGAGACACCTACTAAATGTACTTTCGTTATTTTCTTCAGTCTCCGAAATATTACATTAAATAAGATTATGGGCAACGTCGTTAAGTAGATTACAAACAGAATGTTGAGGATTACTACGTCTCAGGACATGACTCCATGTAGTTATACTGGAAGATTACCGAATAAAATATTCCCCTGAGGTTCTCCTACTAAGTCCTTGCATATCTGATATTCCCCCNAATCTCCCCCAAGAACTTTAATAAAATGCAGAGTACGGTCCCCTCTCCTGGGACATGAAAACTGTAATCACTTTACATTCTTGTACTTTGTACTCCTTAAAACTATTTCCTTTTTTTTTTTAATATAGCTTTTGTGCGAGGGGGTTGATGGGTGTGAGAAGGGGGATGTTAGAGGTTGCAATTACTTTTTATAATACTATCACTCTGTCTGTATCTACACATTAATCCAACCTCCATTCTCTCTTCCTCCTGTCTCCACAATTATCTCTTCGACTCTGTTTTGCAATTCAACGAGAAACACTACACTACACTTAGTTCTAGAAGCTGCCGTATGGGACGCAGCTGTAGCTTCGGTGTGATTAAGAAACTGAGACTCATTACTGCACCCTCTTGCTTCTCGTTGCCAATGTCAGAGTAGATATTTTCTTCTGTTTACTGTGGCACTGTTAGGGTAAGAGCGTAGTTACCAAAGACTGAAACCGTTCGTAATGGATGTCAGAAGATTAACGCATCTAATATCGCCTCTGTTGTCTAGTAGTCGGAGTTCGTGGCTACGGAATCAGAGGTCCCGGGTTCGATTCCCGTCGCTACAAGTTTTTCTGAGAAGTAGTGGGTCTGGAACGGGGTCCACTCAGCCTCGTGAGGATAATTGAAGAGCTATTTCAAGGAAATGACGGCTCCGGTCTAGAAAACTGAGATTAACGGCCGTGGGGATCCGTTGCACTGACCACGTGAACCCTCTATCCGCAAAAGTTGACACTAACTTCGCCGACAAGCGGCGGTCACTCGGTATAGTTTGCTGACGGACTACAGGCTACGGAGTTTTAAGTTTTTAAAAAGCAAAAGACAGATATCGGGAAATATTCCCTTGTAAACAGGAGCGTCCACCTCTTGAACCAACTACCTGCAGATGCTTTAGGGACTCTCTCCTGTAAATCAAGTAATTTTAGGAAAAAGGTTAGGAAAGTAATAAATAAGGCGAAGTGAAAGTACGGGGGGAAATTATAGAAAATGCAGTGAAGTGAAATGAAGTAAATTGTGGTCAAGTTGTGAAGGGTACGTAAGTGTAGTGAAGGGGAGGTCATGGTGGAATGTGAGTGTTAATATTTGTTATATTTTTCAATTTGTTTTTCTTTTTTTTTTTCTAAAAAAATACGCGGGGGGAACGCAGATGTCTGGCTTCCCCCCTCCCCCTTCACGCCGGCGCCCATGACGAGAATGTATCCTTGCGCAATTCATCTACATTTACCCCACTCACGTGAAATTACTTCACCATTCTTAAGCCCCAGTTTTAAATTGAAAACCATATTTCACCCCAGTGCTAAGCTGTTGGCTGAATATAAAATAAGGAACGACCTTTACCAAGCGTCTGCAGGGGGCCGGAGACGTTCTGAAAGAAGGGGCGAGGGGGGCACGAACGCTGTTCAGCATTACAGATGAACCACAACCACTCAATTAGTGAAGTGGCCGGCCGGACGGCCAGGGCTGAGGAGGGATTTCCCTGGTCTTCCCTTGTTTTATGCTCTATTTAACGACATTGTCAGTAGTTCAGACGAAAGCCGGGGTAGCTCAGTCAGTATAGTGACTAGGCTATGGGTAGGACAACGGAGGAGTCGGCGTTCGATTCTAGGTAGGGGAAAGAGATTTTCTCTTCTCCGTAACGTCCAAACCGCCTCTGGGGCCTACCTAACCTCCTATACAATGGGTACCCGGTGGGTAAAGCGGCAGGGGCGTGAAGCTAACCACTCATACCCGTCTAGTGCCGAGGTCAAAAATGGTAGAGCTCTACCTCCACTCCCCCATACGTTTTAATTAGACCCAGGGATAACTTTACCTTATTTTATCAGCAGTTGAGGCTGTGTAGGGATGAGCGGTGGCTGGACACAGCAGCCGCGCGGTCTAGGGCAGTGTTCCTCAACCGCCGGACCGCGACCCGATACCGTACCCTCGTCTTATAGAAAAAAGAATTTACCGAGCCGTGGTCTGACAAAGGTTGAGAACCACTGGTCTAAGGCATGAACTGTCTTCGCTCGCTTGGAAGTCGGGATCGTGGGTTCGGATCTGTTTCCTGTGATGTACGGACTGAATTCTTATATATTATTCTTATACATTGCCGGTCACGGTAGCCAAGCGGTCTAAGGCATGAACTGTCTTCGCTCGCGCGGACGCTGGGATCGTGGCTTCGAATCCCGCTCAGGTCATAGATGTTAGATGTTTGTGTATGTGTTTATTCTGTGTTTGTGTTGTCCTGTGTTTAGGTAGACGGTTGGTGTCGGGCTGATCACTCGTCCAAGGAGTCCTACCGTCTGTGAAAAATTATTACGGAACTGAATAAGAGGCCTGGGCCTTGAATGGGCTGGAAGAGCAAATAAAAAACTGTTAAATGGTGGGGTAATCAGTTGATTGTGAGTTGCAAAGGATGTGAAAAAAAAAGGCCATTACTAGTTTAAGGCACTGTGGTGGCATTTGGCTGGTGCGACTCAGGAAGAACACGAAAAAGAAAGGATGGTCAATATGCCAGTCGAGGTTCGAACAGGACATCTGCGGAAAGCAAGTCGGAAGCGTTGCCGTCTGAGCCAATCGGCTCGTTCCCCGATTACTATCGCAACCACTCACCAACTGTAGGGCCTCTGAACTTCGTGGTCAATTGCCTTTCTCTCTGCTTATCTTCTTTTCTCTACGGGGTTAAATCTGCTGCAGCCTGAAACTAATCACTAATCGCAGTAAAATGCTCAGATATAGATTATATTTAGCCATACACTTATATCCTTATATATAGATATAATTTGTATACTTGATATTCAAGAGCGACATTACGTAATTTCATGTTACCATAGCAACGAATTCTCGAGCGTTAACACGTTGTATGATTCCAAGGTGTGTAATAGATGAGAAAATAGCAAGCAGGATTTTGTTTCAGTGTATCGTGTCTATTCTGTGAGCACCGATAATATTTTGATGTGGAAATGTTAAGTGTACTATAGTGTGTGAAGGAGATGGGTGATTGTGTACGTCAGATGTTGGCATCATTTATATTTTGGTTTTCTGAATTATGACGCCGTGTAGTCTGGTAAGCATACTAGCGTTTCAGTGGGACATATTATCTTCATCTTTCCGAATATTATAAGGCGTCATTTTAGGTTGGTTATTTAACGACACTGTCACTATCGAGACTATAACATCGATGATAGGACGATTGATGGATGCGGTACAATTGGTCAAAAGGTAAAGCCGTGGAGACCCATAGGGCTGTGAGACGTCGAGGCTCCCATATTTCTCTAGACAGTCAGCTCACAGATGGTTGTGAGGTTGTCAGCCTTAGGCGCTGGAAGCTCTTTATAACTCCAGAAAAATTCCTGGTACTCATTTCTCTTAGAGGCTGAGTCGTTCCCAGGGCCATAGTGCGGCTGGAAAGATTAGGTCAATTGAAAAAAAAAAACACCTAATCGGGACTCGAAACCGCGACCTTCCGGCTTGTGACATAGTGCCTCAACAAACTACGGCGGGATAGTGTAGTCGGTATAGCGACTGGCTACGGGCTGGACGAACGAGGGGTCAGAGTTCGAGTTCCTGTAGGTTCAAGAATTTTCTCCACGTCGTTCAAACCGGCTCTGGGGCCCACCCAGCCTCCTATTCAATGGGTACTGGGGGTTCTTTCCCCGGAGTAAAGCGGCAGGGGCGTGAAGCTGACCACTCACCTCTAGCCAGTGCCGAGGTCAAGAAAATGTGGATCTATACATCCACTCCCCCATACGCCTTCATGGCGTAGTGCTTAATTAGATACAGTTGATGGAATGATAAACGGTAGAGGAAACGGAAGCATTCCGACAAAACCTGTCCCAGTGTCACTTTATCATAGCCCAGAAAATCAAGTTATGAATCTTTACCGTCGCCATAAGACTGGCCCAGAAATACCATGACAGATACAGTTTCTCTTTGTAAGAATTGTCTAAGATAAATAAATGCCTTGGTATGATGTTAGTTCTTTGATGAAAAGAAATGTGACAGGTAGCCATTAATTGCAGTGACATTTAACTGTGTTTGTTGACATGAAACAGAGAGAACTAATTACAAGTTCCCTCGCCTTCTGATTATTAAAGTCACGTTGTAATTTCTTTTGTCTGTGAATTCCAACACAGTTCTTTGTGCAGTCTGTTTGACCCTCAATAATAATTAATACGATGCGATCGTTTTCAATTATCTTGTCAGAGTTTTCATCTGTAAAAAGAAATGTTCGTTTTCACCTTTAATATAAGATCCGACGCTTAATGGAACAGCCTCACAAGTTTTTATGAATGTGACGTAATTAAAGTTTCTGTCTTCGAAAGTAATGTTGGACGTTGCTGAACTGTTATTAAGAAGAATTTCCTGTGGGGTCATGTTACCTCGTTTGTTGCACTGTAAATGTTGTGTAATAGTAGAATTTCCTCATCTGGTTGTACTGTCAGTTTGCTTATTACAAACATTTATTTTTAACCCTACAAAAGCCAAGCGTCGAAAATTTCGACATTTAAAAAATTGCTAAATCCGTCAACTTAGGACATCTGTTAACAATTTATCGGAACTACGTAGTCAGTAAACAGTAGTCAAGCATTTTCTGTCTCTAACATGAAGTTCATAGGGAGTTCTTGTGTTATTCATCCGTCTCCGTGGCCTGTAGTCCGCAAGCAAACTATACTAACCGAGCGACCGCCGCTTGTCGGCGAAGTTAGTGCCAACTTTAGCGGATAGAGGGTGTCGTGTGGTCAGCGCAACGAATCCCCCCGCCATTAATTTCGGTTTTCTAGCCCGGAGCCGCTATCTCCTTGAAATAGCTCCTCAATTATCCTCACGAGGCTGAGTGGACACCGTTCCAGACCCACTACTTCTCAGAAAATGTGGTAGCGCCGGGAATCGAACCAAGACCTCTGGATCTGTAGCCATGAACTCTGACCACTAGACCACAGAGACAATTCAGTTTCGGAAATTTGACCTGGCAGCGTAGGAAATAAAGCTGGTACTTATAACGTTAGAAGTAAAGTGTCTTCTGGGCTTTGTGACCGCTAAATTAATCCCCACGCTTCATGAAAGGAGATGAATTTCTTGACAAGCTCAGCGAATGTTCGCTTCTTAATATGGACTCTGCTATATGCAGTTAGATCGTCTTGCCCTTAGATCATGAGTCATCTACCGCATTGTACACATATTTCATCTGGCCCTACATCTTAAACTTGACTATCGGGGAAAGTTCTGCCAGTAACCACGCTACGCCAGCATAATTCTCGTGCGGTGTTGTTGTGCTGCTACCTGGGCTGTAAGAGACACCGCTAAAAGGAGTCGAGTTCATGAAATGACATTCCTTAGGCGTCCTGAAGAAGAGGCGTCGATACGGGGTGGGGGTTGAATACGGTGATGTTATCAAAATTGTGATTATATATTTAAAAAGCAATATGAATCCAAGTTTAATATCGAATATTGACAATTTTAAATCCACACTTAACATAATTAAAAGAAAAAGTAAATGTCTTATTGTCCTTAATTAATTAATTAAGCACGGCTCTATTAAAACGCATGGGGGAGTGGAGGAATAGCTCCACCATTTTTCATCTTGGCATTAGATGGAGGTATGATTAGCTTCACGCCCCGGCCGCTTTATTCCCGGGGAAATAGTATGTAAGCAGCAAACAAAATCGCCTGCTTCTTGTTTAGAAAAAGAGTGGCTATATAATTTCGGATTTTATGTTTTAAAAACTGGTGAAAGTCAAGCGGCGTTTCGGAGGTACATAGCTCTATCTTTCGAAGAGTAAGGCAAGGAAAGAACTACCGCGGAGCACGCAGTGCTTACTTGCTATGTAAGCTCTGCTTTATACCTGTAGATGGATGCGATATGTTCCTCCGAAACGTCGCTCGATTTTTACCGGACTATACGACGTGTTATCTCAGAAGGCATAATAACACTTGAAGTCGATGTATAAACTTTCAGAGGTCTTTGCTTTACCACTGAAACCACATTCACTGCCTTGTTTATGCCATGTCTTAAACTGTGAAAGTTCAAATAACATTTGCCTTGTTCTTCTGTTACTTACACCTCCCCCCCCCCTCTGCGTCTCGTGTTTTTATAGGTCAGTGAAAATAACCTCTGGGAGGTCATGTGAAATGTCGAGGAAACCCGCCAGGTTCAGCCCATTTGTGTCTGCGGTACAATAGAGAATTATGCATGGAGGAAGTGGCATTGTTCCCTGGCTGTCAGTCTAAATGTGTTTGGCTCCCGCGTTCAGCCAGCCGTGCGCCCATCTTCATGTCTCGCGTGCTCTGTCCAGGCTCTCGGCGTCTCCGAGACTTTTACGTGTTTGCTTTGCGGGATATCTTCTCCCCTGTTTCAATTCTTCCCTTCGCTGTTTTTTACAGAAAAAAAAAGAACTCTCCATTGTTGCTGAACCGGGATAGCTCAGTCGGTATAGCGGCTGGCTACGGGTTTGACTGCCGAGGGGTTGGAGTTCAAGTCCCGGTAGGGTCAAGACTTTTCTCCACGTCGTCGAGACCGGCTTCGAAGCTCACCCAGTGGGTACCGGCAGCTTATTCTCCGGAAGTAAAGCGGCCAGGGCGTGAAACTGACAGTTCACCTCTAACTAGTGCCGAGGTCAAGGAAGCGTGGATCTATACATCCACTCCCCCATACGCCTTCTTAGCGTGATGCTTAATTAGTTAAACACTTACACAGGTTTACCTTAACACTCTCGGTAAAAAAAAAGTAAATTTGTCCCTGTGCTCAGCTAATTAAGTAGTACGACGCGAAGGTGTATGGGGAAGTGGATGTATAGATCCACATTTTCTTGACCTCGGCACTGGTTGGAGGTGAGTGGTCAGCTCCAGGTCCCAGCCGCTTTACCCCCGGGGAAAGAGCCCCCTGTACCAATTGGATAGGAGGTTGGGTGATGCCGTTCTGCACCATGTTGAGAAGAGAAAATTCTTGACCCTACAGGGACTCGAACTCGGACCCCTCGGTCGTTCAGCCCGTAGCCAGTCGCTATACCGACTGAGCTATCCCGCCACCACCACTCTCGATAGCCGGGTTAATTGCGTCAGTATAGTAACTATGCAGAGTGCTACCAACAGGAATGTGACGACGTTTAGTCGGGTAGATTTTCACCGACAAGAGAAAGGCTCTGTTTCGCACCCTTTGCTTCGCTTACCCTTCAATCCTGGAGATGAGGCAGTAAGTTGCTCCGAAACGTCGATGAGTTATGAACCATGGACTTGAGATGTAAATCAGTTTTGATGCCGCAACAGCAGAAGGGGAAGGTGGGGTAAGCGGAGCTCATTGTCACGAATGCTGTGACAGGTAAAACCGTGTGCTGAGGTCCATTTCAAAAACATTAGCCTGTTTATAAATAGGATTGTCATTTTCGTGTATCTCACAGCTCGTGCCCTACAGAACCATATGTACGGTGTTACATCCCAGCATATATACTACCTCTGTGGGAGCCTCAGATCCACACACAGTATAGTCACCAGGCTACGAGATGGCTGATAGGGAAATTGGTGTTTGATTTTCGGCTGGAGCAGAGAATTTTCACGTGCGAATTAAGATTCTTGTATCAGTCACTATGATCATGACTGTTTTCTGGCATGTGACGTCATATAGTCTGCAATATGCTTTCCGACGTTTCGGCACGATCATTATTACTTCCATGTTAAGGACAGAACCATAAGTGGATCTTCCGAATTCAAGACGAAACTATGAATGAGTATCTGGAAGATTCCTCTATTTTATTTTCCTCTTAACATGGATACATCACGCTCCTCCTAAACGTCGGTACTCATCCACCAGGTCACGTGGCGTCACATTACAGAAGGCAGTAATCTTCAGATGATCTCCCCCCCCCCCAACCCAGCTTCCTATGCAATGGGTACCGGAGGTTGTTCCTCCGGAAGTAAAGCGGCCGGGGCGTGAAGCTGACCACTCGCCTCCCCCAGTAAAAACAAACTCTGTGGTTTTAGTCTTCAAACGAACTATACCGACCGAACGACCGCCGCTTGTCGGCGAAGTTAGTGCCAACTTTTGCGGATAGAGGGTGCCACGTGATCAGCGCAACGAATCCCCACGACCGTGAATTTCGGTTCTCTAGACCAGAGCCGCTATTTCCTTGAAATAGCTCCTCAATTATCCTCACGAGGCTGAGTGGGCCCCGTTCCAGACCCACTACTTCTCAGAAAATCTGGTAGCCCCGGGAATCGAACCCAGGACCTCTGGATCTGTAACCTGAAACTCTGACCACTAGACTACAGAAGCGGTCACATTTACATATAGAAAATAACATTTTTTTTATTGGATTAACGTATTCGTAAACGCCATGCAGCTTGAAAAAAGAAAGTGTTTGCTGCAAAGGCGGTTCTTCCTGATTTCTTTCTACTAGCTCTGGTTATTAGTTAACATGACCAGGCCAGTAAATTTTTGCTAACAAAGACGGGAACCAGTGTTGTATGTTACAAGAAGAGATTGGATTAAATCACACCCCATTTATGGCTGCTGTAGGGAGGGTTAATATGAGTAAGGCATCGAGCATGGTGATCAGGCTTTTGTTATTAAAACGAACCCTGTATTTTTAGAAAAAAAAAATTTACGAGGGAAGAAAATTAACGTTAACCCCCACCCTCAAGGCAGCCAAATAATTTAATTAAAATATATTGTACTGTCTGTACAAATTTTTAGTAACCCCCCCTCCCATAAACACTGTTAAATACATACGCCTGTAATAATCGACTTTATTACTTTCCCCCCATTTTGCGAAAATGTACAGTATCAGAATATACAAAGCTTGGCAATTCTTTATCTTATTACATCATGACAGCCCAAAGACCATGTTGGTTCAGCGCATATCTGGTGTAAAAAAAGGTAAAGTTGTTCCTGTGCTTAACTAATTAAGCACCACGCCATGAAGACGTATGATTTATGGAGGAGTAAGTAAAGTAAAGCTATCCCTGTAACAGGCCGTGGAAGCCCATAGGGTTGTGAGACGTCGAGGCTCCCACATTTTCTAGACAATCGACTCACAGATATCGGTGAGGTTGTCAGTCCTACGCACCGGCCACCCTTTACTCCCCAGAAAAATTCCTGGTACTCATTTCTGTTAAAGGCTGAGTCGACCATAGGGGAGTGTATGTATGTACTTGAGTGGTCAGCTTCATGACCGGCTCTGGGGCACACCCAACCTCCTATCCAATGGGTACTGGGGGCTCTTTCCCTGGGGGTAAAACGGCAGGAACGTGAAGCTGACTACTCACCTCCAACTAGTGCCGAGGTCAACAAAATGTGGATCTATACATCCACTCTCTCGTACGCCTTCATGGCGCAGTGCTTAATTAATTAAACACAGGGACAACTTTACCTTTACTGTGTATGGTTTATTTTTCCGTGAAGGTGAAGTTGTCTTGCTTTCACATGGAGCTGAACACCAGATACACGGAACATTTCCATTTGCTACCTTGCCTAGTATCGACCCGGTTTTCTTTCTATTCCATTATGTGTGTCTGTATCATCTGTTATGACCACACCCTAATTCATTTTTATTATGGCTTATGTTTACTGTGGTCTTATATATTATTGTCATTAAACTTCCGTGCCATATCTGACTTCTGTTCCCCAGTGTTGTGTTGAATGAAGCTTGTCCATGAGGCAATAACATTTTCTGCCGTAGGAACAGAAAATTTCTGGAAATATAACTGAATGGGTTTAGAGAAATGTATTCAATTTCCTTTTATCTCTTGTCTTTTCTTCTTTCTTATTTTGAGAAACAGATAATTCTGCCAATATGGTGACTCGGCTACAGTCTGAACGACTAGAAAATAAGTCATAATATCCTGATTCGTCGAGTTTTCGTTTTGCAGTATTCCCAAAGTCATGTTGCCTCGTATGAATACGTATGTACTCAGTGACGTCCTGCAAATTAATTTCCCTTGTTGAGTGTTGGGAGACCTGCATCAAGTGCATTGCTGCGTGTGGCAACCCTGGAGCTAATTCTGAGTGAAGTGGCAATATTGTTAGGTTTGCCAATCAAAAGCCCATCCAGCTGTATTCACGTTTCATCCATTGATATTCCATTCCATCCATGGATATTCCAACTCTCCCCCCAAACCCCAAGGGGATGAGTTACACTCTTGTTTCCCAACCAGTGTTCCAGTGACCGCTGCCGGTCCGCATATTTTAATTTGATTTATACGGTATGTATTTTAATCCTTTCAAGATCAATGGTTACTATGCTTACCGCTATTTTAACGTTAGAAAACACTTTGCATTTGCCTTAATGATGTTTCTCACAATAAATAGCGGATATTTACATAAACAGCGTTAACCGGTTGGTTCTTATAGCGGAGACGTAATGTGTTTCCTGTGAGGTACGATCTGAATATTTATGTATTATCTACATGGATTTCAGGCTTCAGATGCAGGAATATTTTCTCAGTGAAAAAATATACTGTACTAAAACATCGATAATTTTTATATAGAAGCTTCATTACTTCATAGGGAGCCGGAATAGCTCAGTCAGTATAGGGACTATTCAACAGAATAAACGACCGAGGAGTCGGGGTTCGATTCCCTGTAAGAACAAGAGATTTTTCTCTTCTCCATAACGTTCAGACCGGCTCTGGGTTCCACCTAGCCTCCTGTACAATGGGTACAAGGGGCTGTTTCTACGGGAGTAAGGCGGTCGGGGCGTGAATCTGGCCACTCATGTTCATCTGGTATCCATTTCAAGAATGGTGGAGCTATACCTCCATTCCCTCACACGTCTTCACGGAGTGATGATGAATTATTTCAGTCCAGCGAAAACTTTACCTTACATTTTTTTGGCAACTCGTTACAGTTCATAATTCACTTATGGAGCTATGAATCTTTTAGATGTTTGTTTGGACTCCCTGGACGGGACGGAATTGGTCCATCTCGAGGCCTGTTCATACGAAACACAACATAAACGCACGAAAAAACATGAACGTATTCTCTACCTCGAATGGGGTTCGAACCCACGATTTCAATGTTCAAGTGATCGAAGCCGGTACGTGCCTTAATCCAGAAAAATGTCATAAGCATAACAATATTCGTGGGAAAGATCAGAAATCCGTACAACATTTTAGTCGGGAAAACTGAAAGAAAGAAACAGTTTGGAAGATCTGGTCATGGATGGAAGGGAAACAGGCCCATTAGAAGTCGATCGTAAACAGATGTGTGTGTGGATTGGATTCAGTGAACATTCGGGATTCATAAATATGCAGAATCTCCTGCACGACTAAGCGACTATCAGCTTCTCAAGAGTGACTCAGCTTCATAGAGTTAATAATATCGTCGTCTGAGTAGTGGTGTGTGTTATCCTTCCTGGGTAAATGAGATAATACTTTCTGATTCTTCGTATTTTGTTGCATTATCTCTATGTACTTTCCTAAGTTTATCTTAAGGCGCGTCCACATTACTCGTGCTCGTCCTCGTGTGACTCGCTATGCTCGCGAGTAATGTGAACGATATGACAAATCACGAGACAAGCAAATTTAAAATTTTTAATTTAAAAACTATAGCCAATAAATTAAAATACGACTACAGCCTATACACACTACGAGTAAATATACGGATCCTCACGCGCCGAAGCCTGGCGAGCAACTGAAGTAGTGTGGACGAAGATTTACCAGCACAAGTAAAAGCCAGATAAGTCTCCCGGAGAGCACGAGCACGAGCACGAGCAGGAGTAATGTGGACGCGCCTTTACATGCAAGTGTGAGATTTCTGAATGTGTTTTCTTGTACGTCACATTCTAACAGCAGTTGATTTCCTAACCTCAAAACCCAGTTTCCTGATAATTGGTACTGATGGATATCGTGTACTTAGATACTCGGATAACGATATATTGAGCTCAAAAAGAGAGATATTTCCGAAAACTTGTTTTACATATTCCACGTGTGCATAATTTTTAATTGCAAATACTCAGCAAGGGTGGTTATGGCGTATATTTGATTTCCCCTATCATAAAATGTTGTAAATAAACATGTCTTTGTGTTGGAATAGTAATTATGTTTGTATAGTATTTGTGCACTGCAGTATGAGACAGGTTGTAGAGCAGTCCTTGGGAAACCCCAGTGCTGTTTTACGGTTAGTGAATCAGGAAAGGTTAGGAACCAGTAAATTGTACAATCAACTAATGTCTATTATCCCAGAGCTGTGTGAAATTAAATCGCGATTATAAACAGACGTGAAGAAAAACAGTGATCCATGACCTAAGAACGATTCGAACCTGCATTCATTTTCAGCGATTGTCTTGTTAGAATATGGTAGAGACCAGAACCAGAGGAAGTCTCCTTTTAATACGTCATGAGAGATCACCGTCTTGCAAGCAACTTTCTTTTTAATTGTTCTTCGGATGTTCATCTGTTGGGGAGCTCAGTAAGATTACTTTTGAAGGTTCGTCGGTTGAACGTGGGTATGGTTTCTTTTAAAAAACTTATTTACCATAAATATCAAATGAGGAACATGTCGTATCATATGTAACTAACTAAATAAATAACTAATAACTAGAAACATAAACTTATATATCAAAGGAGTAGTGTCCTTGTTAAGAATTAGTTCTTCAAGACATTCGCAGCTTTTATAGAACTCGAAGGTTCGAAACCTTGTTCAAAGAGTTCGCCACTGGACGGTGTGCATATGATCAAGAATGTGTGCATATGATCAGACATTAATAACGTAATAATGAGTAATATTTTAAATTCTTCCCGAGCTTCTTCAAGCTGTTAAGATAAATGTTTTTGAAATGACTTCATATTCGTTCATATCACATGTAGTTCTTCCAGACTACCGCTAGGATGCGCTGAGCGTCATTCGCCATAAAAAATTGTCTAGCTTTGTTTTGATGCAGACGAAGAAGCAGTGTGTTTCGTGCTCCAGGTTGGTAGGGGGCGTGTTCGTCGCAGTTGTAGGAATATCTGTGTGATTATCAGTTACAATGTAATCGCTGAAACATGTAGACTGCTTCACGGATTAGTTTTCCACGTTACCGCTCCTACAGGAATAATGAATAAACGTAAACAAATGAAAGTGACAGTGCGTTGCAGAGATACTGTGCATGAGTGTTGAATGCATTTGCCTCTTTGACTTTTGAAATGGAGGGAGCGGGATAATAATGAATTGTTGTGAATGATTTTTGTGTTACATTACATGAACGTGTTTATGGATAATGTGTGTTGATGTGAAAAGAACCGTGACTTGTGTTTCAAGAACTTTGATAGATTTAAGAAGTTGTTAAGCGTATCCTATCATATAGAATTCGGATTGGAAATGTCACACAAGGCATGCGGCGTAGGTGAACCGGAAGTTGGTTACAAGGTAAGAAAAGAGAGTTAATTCTTATTGGTGACAGAGTAATTAGAACCTACGGCTGTGTTCTGTTGTGGGCACAGCCCACATTTGGGTGTAGATCTGCATTCTTAAAAGCATTTTCAGTCCATGTTTTGTTGTATAATTTAAGAGATTGATGTTTAGAATAGGGCTTTTAGCGATTATAACCTGTCAATTTCCGTTTAACTGTTTTGGTGACTGATAAGTAGCTTGTGTAGTAATATGTAACAGCTACTGATGTTATGTTGCGTTAACCGGGCAGTCTAGGATCGTGTCGAAGTGACGAGAGAGAGAGAGAGAGAGAGAAAAGAAAGGAAGCAGCCGGTGTAGAGTAATAGGCCATATCCCAGCGAAGATTATTGTTTCTGTGTGTTTATTTAGAAACCATCGAAATGACGAGATAAAATTTCCAAATTAAACTAACCATTTGGTTCCACATCATTTCTCACTGATGAATCCTGGAATTGTATTCTTAAAAAAAAAAAAAAGTGCAGCGACCTATTGCAAACTTATTTTCTCCAGATCGATTGTTCTTCCTATTCGAGACTAAATAACTCCCGCGACTGATGTTATGTGTTATTATCCCATCCGTGCATCCTGTTTGTGTTTAATTTCTAAATAATTTTAATAGTCTTCACACAGGCGACAGACTTGGTGCCTACATGTCTTTTATGATATAATCTTATCGCAGATACGAAATGTACTTCACCTACCGAATGACCGATTTAAGGTATGTAGTGACATAAGATTTTATCATAAAGATATACAGTACGTTATTTGTGTCACAGGAATTACAATTAGTTGACATAGCGTTTTCTTAAATAATCCATAGATCGATCAATCGTCCATATTTCTTGGACCATTCTTCGTTGCTAGAAATAGAATATTAACCTGTCACCGAAACTTGATAAAGTATGTTAACTTGTAGGTCTGTTTTGCGTAAAGGAAAGAATGTAACCTAACAGGTTGGTCTAAGGGGTAATGCTCTGAGCTCGTGTTGGAGAGGTGCCCGATTCGAATCTCGGCTGAGACATGGGCTATTCTGACTTGAGGTTTTCGTGGTTTTACTTCCTCCCCCCCCCCCAAATTAAGGATAATGTGGGAATTAGGCCACTATTGCTTAGTTCCAAATTTTTTCCATTTCATCTATGTCATCCTACCATCCAATGCTGTATATTCTAGATACTGAAAAAGAAACCTCCGTGATTTTAGTCCGCAAGCGAACTATACCGACCGAGCGACCGCCGCTTGTCGGCGAAGTTAGTGCCAACTTTTGCGGATAGAGGGTGTCATGTGGTCAGCACAACGAATCCCCACGGCCGTTAATCTCGGTTTTCTAGACAGGAGCTGCTATTTCCTTGAAATAGCTCCTCAGTTATCCTCACGAGACTGAGTGGACCCCGTTCCAAACCCACTGCTTGTCAGAAAATCTAGTAGCGCAAGGAATCGAACCCGGACCTCGGGATCTGTAGCCAGGAACTCTGACCACTAGCCCACAGAGGCGATCTATATGTTATTTACCATCGACTTTTTTACATATCATTTAATTTATGTGTACTTACATATTAACTAGCAACATAAGTAACTTCAGAAGCTAGGGGCCGCGCCATAGCTCAAGCAGTTAGTCACTGGCTTCCCACCGCAGCGGCCCGGGTTCGATCCCGGGTCTGGTCAAGTGGGATTTGTGGTGGACAAAGTGGCGCTGGGGCGGGTTTTCTCCGAGTACTTCGGTTTCCCCTGTCAGTCTTCATTCCACCAGTTGCTCCACAATCACCCTCACCTATCATCTGGGGCTGGCACAATAGGCCAGAAGTAGCCGCAATACAAGGGACTTAGTCCCACCCCACTAGCAATAAAGAAAAGCTTGGGAAGTTACGGCCATGGCGATCTTCACGTCAGCGCTGCCAACAGTGGATGTTTACTTTTAAAATAAAACCCCAAGCTTAACCTTCAGAAGTGTTTAGATATTTATCTGAAAGAATATCGAATCATTTTAGAAGAATACCAAAAAACGTAACATTTTAGACTTGTTGGATTATGTTTTGGATCGGTTTTTTTAGAGATAAACTTCTAAGGTTGGCAGCGCGTGCGTGGTGGGCTACACGACGGTAACTGTTACAATTACATGGGTTAATACGTGTCATTTCAAGCTTGTAAGACGAAACCGTGAAGTTCTGACGTATATTTTCTATTATTGATGGCCTTGGTGTTTCATTACGAACGTTTATGCATTAAACGGACATGGGGCTACGGGAAAGCACCGCAAATATAGCTCTTTTAGGTCTGCTACAGAAAGTGTATGGTCACTTAGCAACTAGATCATCGACAGAGAAACGGAGAAAGAATTTCGAGAATACCGAAGTATTGTCTATTGTAAACAAGTAGAAGTGATCATTCTTCGCCCGGAATTTGACACATTTCCTTGTGAATATCACAGTATTTAGCAGCTAAAACTCTGAAGAAGGCATAGCACTAAAATGAAGAAACCGCGGTTTTCTTGTAAATTACAATGAAGTATTAGTAATGAGGGCTGGATTAGCATCAAGGTAATGTAACGCAATCCATACGCACGACCAAGATGACAGAGGAAATTAGCTTCGATTTAGGAAACAGGTAACGTTTTTATATACACGTGTGTTAGGCTGAAAAAAAGTCTTATGACATTGAACTAAATGAGTTCTAACGGGGCTCGAAATCAAGCTCCAGTCTGCTGACTAGAAGGCCAGCAGTAAATTACTTCTCTGCTCTAAGGCTAATGACGGACTCAGGATTGCGAAGAATGAGTTTTGGAACTCTTTGTATTCTGCTTCAGGAGTTCACGTACTTTGTGCTACCGCAAACACCTATATAATACATAAGTATACTCGACCTTGTATCTCTTCCGGTCAGCGGAAAGTGCAGTTCTGCACACTGTTGCAGGTCCCTGTCAGACTGTACGGTGACAGCAGGAACCTAAACAGCTTTACAGCCTCTCTGCAGCTACAGTAAGCTATAAAATGTTCCTGTACAGTCAGGAAAAGTGCAGTTCTGCACACTGTTGCAGGTCCCGATCAGGCTGTACGGTGACAGCAGGAACCTAAATAGCTTTACAGCCTCTCTATACCTACAGTAAGCTATCAAATGTTCCTGTACAGTCACGAAAAGTGCAGTTCTGCACACTGTTGCAGGTCCCTATCAGGCTGTACGGTGACAGCAGGAACCTAAATAGCTTTACAGCCTCTCTACACCTACAGTAAGCTATAAAATGTTCCTGTACAGTCACGAAAAGTGCAGTTCTGCACACTGTTGCAGGTCCCTATCAGGCTGTACGGTGACAGCAGGAACCTAAATAGCTTTACAGCCTCTCTACACCTACAGTAAGCTATAAAATGTTCCCGTACAATCACGAAAAGTGCAGTTCTGCAAACTGTTGCAGGTCCCTATGAGGCTGTACGGTGACAGCAGGAACCTAAATAGCTTTACATCCTCTCTACACCTACAGTTAGCTATAAAATGTTCCTGTACAGTCACGAAAAGTGCAGTTCTGCGCACTGTTGCAGGTCCCTATCAGGCTGTACGGTGACAGCAGGAACCTAATAGCTTTACAGCGTCTCTACACCTGCAGTAAGCTATAAAATGTTCCCGTACAATCACGAGAGAATTCACGAAATGTTTTGCTATCTGCAGGTGAATTTTCCGAAAGCTCCTGTAGGCCTTTTTAAATCTTACTGGCGTAACAAAAATATTCGTGGATGCAACTCGGTGAGCCCCCTTAGGAGTGTGTTGAAACCCACAGGTAGAGGAACCATGATCTGCTGCATATGGGAGCAGGTCTGCATTCTGTTTGGCGTTCGGTGAAGCGGTCGACGCTTCGTGTTACAGGCAACCTGACGACAGCGACAGCGTTCGCCGGAGGGGTTAATTGAGTCTGACACGGAAGGTTCGCATTTCTCATTTACGGAAAGTGCACTTAAGATTTGGAACCGGACTAGAGGTGTACCGTGGTATTTACGGCTGGGGCTCGATTCCCGGCAGGAGCAAGGGATTTTTCTATTATTCACAGCGTCCAGACCGACTTTGGGGCCCATCCAACTTCCTGTTGAATGGGTACCGGTTGCTGTTTCCCTGGGCGTGAAGCCTCGATGTAGAAGGAGGTTTAAAAGAATAATCTTAACTCCATGGAGCTGAGCCCTTCTTGAGAAGTCGCTAATTGTGCAGCTACTCAAGGACTCACCAACATTTTGTGGAACCCAAAGGTTCAGTACCACGTTCACAAGAGCCCTCCATTGGCCCCTGTCCTGAGCAAGTTCAATCCAGTCTATACCACCCCAACCTACCCTTCTGAGATCCATTTTAATATTATCCTTCCACTAATGTCCAAGTCTAGTGCTCTCTTTCATTCTCGCTTTCCCGCCAAAATACTATATGTATTCTTCTTCTTCTTCTTCTCCTTTCCCCATTCGTACTACATGCCCTGCCCATATCATCCTCCTTGACTTGATCGTTCTAATTATACTTGGAGAAGAGTCCAAGTCCAAGAGTCCATCCTCCCGTCACTTCATCTCTCTTCGGTCCAAATATTCTCCTCAACACCCTGTTCTCAAACACCCTCAGTCTATGTTCCTCCCTTAACATCAGAGACCAAGTTTCAGACGGATACAGAACCACAGGCAAAATTATAGTTTTTTGTATATTGTAATTTTTATGTTTTTAGACAGCAGACGAGAAGACAAAAGGTTCTGGACTGAATGGTAGCAAGCATTACCCGAATTCAGTGTCCTCTTGATTTCCTCCTCAATCAAATTTTGATTTGTTATCGTCGTTCCCAAATATCTGAACTGTGTCGCATTTTCAAAACGTTTGTTTCCTATCTTTATGTCATGATTGTGCCCTGCATTTTGGTGACGAGACAGTAACATATACTTAGTTTTCTCTGCGTTTACTGCGAGATAAACCTCTTTGCTTGCGTCAATTTTAAGTCTGTGTGTTTTTCCTTACGGTACCTATGTTATCTCCCATTAGACTCGCATCACTAGCATAGACCGGCAGCTGATGTGTTCCATTTAATTTCAGTTTAAAGGAATAATCTTAATTCCATATTTCACGGGTTAATGAAATGACAGTCATGCACAGAGCTGTGACTCCTAACGGTACAACTGTCTGTCCGTCTGTGAGGCTGACAGTTAGGCCCTCGGCCCTGGCACATGTGACGTTATTTTGCCCAGACTATGACTAATGTAAAATCAATGTTTACATGATGTCGAAGCACAGACAGGCTTGTAACAGTATGGCGTATACATTAAGAGCAGCGCTTGATAGGAGGAATTATAAATGACATGCCAATATTGATGCTAAAGTATTCATTGCGATAAGCTGGAATATTTCAGTGCTTACTTACTTACTTACTTGCTTATGGAGCTGAGCCCTTCTGGAGGAGCCGCCAAATCTGCAGCTACTCAAGAATTTCCCAACATTTTATGGAACCCGGACGTTCATTACCGTGTTCACAAGAGCCCTCCACTGGTCCCTGTCCTGAGCCAGATCAGTCCAATCTATACCATCCCATCCTATCTCTAAGAACAATTTTAATATTATCCACCAACCTACGCTTAGGTCTTTCCAGCGGTCTCTTTCCTATATGCATTCCTCTTCTCCCCCATTCGTACTACATGACCTGCCCACCTTATCCACCTTGACTTGATCATTCTAATTATACTTGGAGAAGAGTACAAGTTATGAAGCTCCTCATTATGCAGTTTATTCATATAAATTCTTAAAAAGTGTAAATATTCGTGTATAAAATTAGATATTTCTGTCATCCCCCCACACCGGCTCTGGGGCCCACCCAGCTTCCTATCCAGTGGGCACCGAGGTATATTTCCCCGGGGATAAAACGGTTGGGGCTTGAAGCTCACCATACACATCCAGCTAGTGCCTAAGAATGGGGGAGCTATACATCCACTCTCGTATGCATATCTTCATGGCGTGGTGCTTAATTAATGAAGCACGGGGTAACGTTAGGTTTTTGCGATTTGTTTATCGATGCTGTATGATAAGAGTCGCTACAGCCGCTTTTCGAACGGAATTTCATTCAGGTAAATTATTTTCGAGAATGAGTAGTGACGTTAATGCTATACAGGAAACCATGTTTCTCTTATTGTCGCACACGTGTAACGTCATCACCTCACAGACCCACCCAAATGTACACAAAAACAAAACAAACTCCGTGGCCTGTAGTCCGCAAGCGAACTATAGCGACCGAGCGACCGTCACTTGTCGGCGAAGTTAGTGCCAACTTTAGTGGATAGAGGGTGTCGCGTGGTCAGCGCAACGAATCCCCACGGCCGTTAATCTCGGTTCTCTAGACCGGAGCCGCAATTTTCTTGAAATAGCTGCTCCATTATCCTCACGAGGCTGAGTGGACCCCTTTACAGACCCACTACTTCTCAGAAAATCTGGTAGCGCTGGGAATCGAACCAAGGAACGCTGACCACTATACCACAGAGACGACAGAGACGGTGCCCAGATGTACACTCGACGCAAAATGTCTCCGAGTCTGAGCTGCGTCACGGAAAGAGGAGAATGGATGACGAAGGATGGGAAGTGGTGGGAGTAGGAGGGGAATATGCGCTGTCGCGTGGTGGGCTTCCCTCCCCTCCCCGCACGTCGGTTGGTGGCCGATTTGTCTACGTTTGTAATTTCAGCGGCGAAAGATGCTCGGAAGTATTTTATGTGACCGGTAGGATATCCGGATAATACTCGTAGGGTGGATTTGAATTGAAGAAGAGGGCTAGCCCGTCGCTAGATGAATTCAGTAAGTGGCTGATTTTCTTATCCCGCTATAAGATTTTCTTTTTGTAGTGGCTTATCTGATGGGGCGCGGGGATGTCACGTCATCTCCTCTAATCGAGGGGGCCGCCATGGGTGGAGGAAACGAAATAGATGGAAGAAAAGAAGGTACCATATGGAGGTGTCGACGCTGCGCTTGAGTAAATGAAAGCGACGCTTAAAACAAGAAAAGTCTTCTGAGAAGTGACGTCGTATAATCCACTAGTAGTTTACCGACGTTTCGGAGGAACGTGCTGCTTCTAGTCTGTGTCTACTGCATATGGTTTCTGCTTGCTTGTACTCTTTCACCCTGAAGATGTTGGCAGTGCTTTCCTCTGAAGTATCGATGAACTTCTCCCAGAATACACGGCATCATACCCCTCAAGATATAGGCAACATTTCTACTATCTCAGATCGAACGCAGCTTTAGGGACATTGGGAGGCGGTAGTGTAGTTGGTTGAGGCACTATGCTACAAGCTGGAAGGTCGCGGGTTCGATTCCCGAAGAGGTCATTGGATTTTTTATTTAATTTGACATAATCCTACCAGTCGCACTGTGGCCCTGGGGTCGACTCAGTCATTAACAGAAATGAGTACAAAAAATCTTCCTAGGGGCAAAGGGCGGCCGGCGCGTAAGGCTGACAACCTTACTGCCATCTGTGAGCCGATTGTCTAGAAAATGTGGGAACCTCGACGTCTCGCAACCATATGGGCCTTCATGGCTTGTTTACAGGGATAACTTTACCTTTTAGTGAGTTCGGCGTGAGCTTTATGTAAATTTGAGCTTGTAGGTTTAGTGGCTTGGTGAGAATCAGAATTAGATTTGCCAGAAACTGTTAATGTAGGCCTCTGATGCAATGTTTATTCCAATTGCTCGCCAGCATTTATCACAAATCAGAGTTCGGTCTTCTGGGATATACAACCATGAAGTCCGTTGAAAGTTCGCAGCATTTTATGGTTCATTACCTTGTTCACAAGAGCCCTCCACTGGTTTCTGTCCTGAGCCAGATGGATCCATGTCCCAAATCTCATGCCCATTCTCTTTTTTGCTTAGGTCCTTTATCCAAAGAAACCGATCAGCTTCGAGGCCCTTTGTGATATTTCGTAACAAGTTTATTTTTTATGGAAAGGAGTTGTTGGCCCCACGCCCAACCCCCAAGATGGAGGATCACCCTTTTTCGACTGTCCGCGACTGCTTATTTAATATATTCGCAGCTACCCTCCACATCTGGAGGTCGTCTCCTCCATCCGCAACCTGAGGACGCGCCATGCCGTGGTGACAGGGACCCACTTAACATGACCTCCTGTTCGTGCGTTACTTTTATTCATTGACTCCATAATACTTCGTGGGGCATGATAATTCACAGTCTTACGTGTACAGTTTCACTCGTGCAATACTCGTAAGGTCATTCGATGCTAATGTTAAGATGCACGGGGTTTCATAATGAAGACAATTTAAATACATAACAGATCTCGGTGACCTCCATGGTTAAATTTAAGATGACAAATTCCGGGTGACCTTGGACGTTTAGTGCTTACGGTATGGTTGTTATCCAGCGTCAAACTGACATCACATTCACAAGCACCTAGCAAGTGAAGTCGAGACATTCCTGAAACGCTTCGTTTCACATTAGTTTCTTGTTCTAACAGGCGAAGGCCAACAGCAATTGTAAACGACAGACCCATCCTCTCGTCAGAGATGTTACATAAGGACGATGACCTCAAGCGTTTAGTTGATATAAATCTCTGGTCGTGAGTCTCAAGGGGCTTGGCGCCAAGATCAACTGATTGGCGGTAAATTACCAGTCGTAAAGTAACTCTAAGTACACATTTTCTTGACCTCAGTGAGTGCTCAGCTTCACGCCCCGGCCGCTTTACCCCCGATTTCCATTGGATAGGAGGCTGGGTGGGCCCCAGAGCCGGTCTGGATGACGTGGAGAAGATAAAATTCTTGACCCTACCGGGACTCGAACGGCAACGCTATCCCGGCTCCCAGTCTATGTTGTGCGTATGAAAGTATGTGCAGCTCGAAATGGTGAAGGGTAATTTGTTACGCTGTAGGTACTGCCCCATGCATTCCATATGCATTATGCAAGGCGATTCTCAGAGCAGGCGCACCTCCTGCAAGGTGATGCAAGGCGAAACAGACGATCAGAAGAGGACAAGACTGAACCAAGATCCATAAACTGTATCGCCTCATTCAATACTCACCCAGTCTCATATACAATGTGTACCGGGGACTGTTTCCTCCGAGGGTAAAGCGGCAAGGGCGTGAAGCTGACCGCTCACCTCCATCTAGTGCCACGGTCAAATATGGTGCAACTACGAGTATACCTCCGTTCCTCCATATGTCTTCATGGCATAATGCTTAACAAATTAAGCAAAGGGACAAATTTAACATAAAGTAATATGTGGGCCCGAGATCCGCGTTGTAAGCACGACAGAATATCTTTGTTCCTGTCGAGAATCGAACCTCCATTGCGTATTCACTCCATTGACTGACCTGTCTTAGTGTTCCAAATAATTATTTTTGAAAAACTTACATTTCATTTATTATCAGTGTCTCTACGTCTCTCTTGGGCCCTGGCCTCGTCTTCAGACCGTAGGACTCCTTAGATGGGGGATCAGCCCGTTTCAAGGCCGCAAGCTACACATACGACAGCAAGAATACATCACAAACGCACACAGAGACATCAATGCCTTTGGTGGGATTCGAGAGAGAAGACGGTTCATGCCTTTGACCTGCGCAGTCCCTGTGATCAGCGAAAAATTTCTATAAAATTCGTAATTCTAGGGTAAGTTGCTCAGCGATCCCAAAGCGTTATATGTAGACAGGAACTGAAAGCCCATGTCGTGATCAGAATTCTGCTGTAGCGGAAAAATGTGGGGCGAACTTAACACATGCGCGATCAGACAAAGAAGTAAATGTTGATAGAAGTTTCGCCCACTATTAATAGACCTCAGCATTGCTGTTAAGCCACATCGCTGTGAGCATAGTGTGCTGATAGACTGCTGCATAAGCAGGGCGGCCTAGTGGAGACAATTGCTCTATCGCATCCTTTCTTTCGTGCTGTGTGTCTGCGCATCTTCCGGTCCCCCATTTCTCTTTACGGATATTAGTATTACAGAATGGACACTAATTGGCAAGTGCTACCTCACCGTCATCTGTGAACCGGCTGCCTAGAAAATGTGGGAGCCTCGACGTCTCACAACCCTATGGGCCTCCAGGGCCTGTTACAGGGATAGCTTTACCTTTTTAATTAAGTAGACAGCCTCTGTGGTCTAGTGATCAGAGTTCTTGCTTACAGATTCAGAGGTCCCGGGTTCGATTACCGGTGCTACCACATTTCATGAGAAGTAGTGGGTCTGGAATGGGTTCCACTCAACCTCGTAAGGATAATTGAGGCGCTGTTTCAAGGAAATTGCGGCTCCGGTTTAGAAAACCGAGATTTACGGCCGTGGGGATCCGTTACGCTGACCACATGACACCCTCTATCCGCAAAAGTGGCACTAACTTCGCCGACAAGCGGCGGTCGGTCGGTATAGTTCGCTTGTGCACTACAGGCCACGGAGTTTTTTTTTTTAGATTGACACGGCATGTAACACATATGACAACGAAGAGAATCGCATACATTTCTTTTTTTCCCCACGAAAATGTGAAAAGAAACACCAGGAAGACATAAGCATCGATGGAATGTGTGGTTCTTATAGGTTGTGGACTATGTTCGTCTGATTCAGGATATGGACTTTGTTTAACACTGGATCATTTACGTTTCTGGAAATTTTGCGAATTTCTTGGGCATCTGAAAGAAGGACTCAGCTCCAAGCAGTTAGTATGGTTGGAAGCGATGGGGTCCTATTGTACTGTCCTGGTGTAACGGAGGAAAACCGCAAGAAGTCTGACGGTATAGTTTGTGGCATGCCGTGTGAACCGGGGAACGTCAATAAGGCGAGTTAGGCCCTTCATGCAGTGACCAGCAGCCGCATTTCTGGGAACGGTACCAGTTGTTCAAACCTACCCAATCTCTTTGTCCCAAGTCTCTAGCCGCTTATCGTGTGTAGATAATTGAATTCTACTAAATGCTAATCCGAACAGAGTGGAAGGCTTCTGTACAGCTGACTGTTTCATTCATTAACCAATCACTGTTTCGTCTCTTTGAGTAACCTCCAATTCGAACGACGAGTCCTCTGGTTTGGATACCGCAGTGACGTAGATTCCCATTTAGTGCAGACACAAGCGCTCTAACGGGAACAAACGGTAACGTAGTTGGTTGACCCGCGATGTTACAAGCCGGAAGGTCGCGGGTTCGATTCCCGATGACGTCATTGGATTTTTCACTTGACCAAATCCTTCCAGCCGCACTATGGCCCTGGAGTCGACTCAGTCTCTAACAGAAATGAGTACTAGGAATCTTCTTGTGGATAAAGGGCGGTCATCCGGCGCGTAAGACTGACATCACCGCCATCTGTGAGCCGATTGTCTAGAAAATGTGGGAGCCTCGACGTCTCGCAACCCTATGGGCCTTCATGGCTTGTTTACAGGGATAAGTTTACCTTTTAATGAGTTCGGCGTGAGCTTTATGTAAATTGGAGCTTGTAGGTTTAGTGGCTTGGTGAGAATCAGAATTAGATTTGCCAGAAACTGTTAATGTAGGCCTCTGATGCAATGTTTATTCCAATTGCTCGCCAGCATTTATCACAATACAGAGTTTGGTCTTCTGGGATATAAAACCATGAAGTCCGTTGAAAGTCAACAGACATTTTGGAGGAACACGGTTGAAGAATAAGCCAGTAACTAGTAAGTCACCTCGTGTATTTGCCTAGAGGGTATGAGGAAGACCATGAAAAAAAACGCCCTGAGTGATAATAGTCGGAGTAAGGACTGAGATTCGAACCGGATACATGTCGAATACAAGTCTTGGAAACTCTTAAACACTGCACATGTGTTACCGTGTTTCCCACTTGGAGGCGGGTTGAAATACCTTCATCATAACCCTGAGAGACACAGAAGGCGATGAAAAGGTAACCCCGTGTCTGTGGGAATAACTGGGACCCCCTGTTACTTGGGGACAGGGACCTGATCCTTTATGTTGGGGGTTGGACACAAGGCTGACAACCTTGCTTATGTTAAATTTTTTACTGTCTCTACAGCCCCCGTGGGCCCTGGCCTCTGATTTTCAGTTTCATGATCATTTTACAGACGGTAGGACTCCATGGACGAGTGAACAGCTCATCGCAAGGACAACACAAACCTTGTATGGGATTAGAACGCACGATCCCGGCTACCGAGCGACCGCTCGTGATGCGAAATCTAGAGAAGTGAAATCCGTGTGGTTTGTCAGAAGCTGCTAAGGAAGCCTGTGGCTCCGAAACGGCCGTTTTGCCAATGACGAAGATGTTGGAATGGCTGTGAAACAGCTGGTTGGCTGGTAATTGATGGTAGTGTGTCGATGCATAATTAGCAGCTCGTTTAGCGTTCGTTTTAAAATTGTGGGAACACGAATCACACCATTCGCAGGAAACTAGTGACGCTGTCTCTGCAGAAGGGTAACCAGCAATCCAGCTAGCCTCTGAGACCTTGAGAGTTATGCTGGCGGTAGCGTAGCTAATGGTAGGGTCACCCATGCCGGATAGGTGAAAGGGTAGGAGCCAGACGAAGAGGGATACCGTGGTTCTCCGGGTTGGGGGTTGAGCGTCGGGTTAACAGCCTCGGACTGTAACAACTAAATTGTTCAGAAACCAGAGAATCAGCCTCGGAAGGGAGGGAAGAACGGAGACAGATTGTTCAGGAGGCCAAAGCTCACCCTGAGCTGAAGCGCCGAGGGGAAAGGAGGATTACCATTCAGAGTAAGGGAAACAGCGCCCAGAATCAATAATCTCTCGCAAAACATTACCCAGAGCTGATACTCGCGAAAACACAATTTTACGCACATACTGCGGGAGACGGGATGGACCGCAACAGCTTTCTCTTCTTCACGTCTTCCAGACCGGCACTGACTCTCACCCAGCCCCCTATCCAATGGGTACTGGGGGTAAAGCGGACGGGGCGTGAAGCTGACCACTCACCTTTAGCTAGTGCCGACATAAAAAGAAATTACGCCGATCTATACATCCACTCCCCCCATACACCTTCACGGCGTAGTGCTTAATTAGTTAATTAGATCAAGACAGCGTTCCTCATTCAATCATTCAGGACTGAGAACTGTTATTTTGCGTGTCTGCCAGCTCAGTCAATGTAGTGACTAAGATACGGGCTGGGCGATCGGTATTCGTTTCATGTCGGGGGTTACTGGGTCCAGACCGACGTCCCAAGCTCTTTCTCCAGGGTTAAGGTGGTCGGGTCGTGACACTGATCTGTGTCTAGTAACGAAGGGTAGTAATAAGAATAATCCACAAGAAAGCCAAGGCTTGTAGTACTGAGTCTGTAATATCAACAAGGAGTGCCATATTCTAGGATACAGGGTGTCCCAGGAGGAAGGGTCAGTATTCTGGGAGGTCACAGTAAAGTGTACATGTGTCCTATTCCGAACGGTTTCCGAGATAGAGCTATTTCACTGTACAGACTAGCAGCACGCCATGCCCTCACAAGAGTTGCACCGAGATAGAGCTGTTTCACTGCACAGTACACTGTACACTGTGCAGACGGGCAACACGCCATGTCCTCACACGAGTTGCACCGAGATAGAGCTGTTTCACTGCACAGTACACTGTACACTGTACAGATGAGCAACACGCCATGTCCTCACACGAGTTGCACCGGGATAGAGCTATTTCACTGTACAGTACACTGTACACTGTGCACACGAGCAGCACGCCATGTCCTCACACGAGTTGCACCGAGATAGAGCTATTTCACTGTACAGTAGACTGTACACTGTGCAGACGAGCAGCACGCCATGTCCTCACACGAGTTGCACCGAGATAGAGCTATTTCACTATACAGTACACTGTACAGTGTACCGACGAGCAACACGCCATGTTCTCACACGAGTTGCAATTAAAAAAAATGTGTTATACCAGGTAAACTGTACCAACTTTGTCACTTTAACAATAAATACCGGTATTAGAAACAGTACGGCCCGCCTCTGTGGTCTAGTGGTCAGAGTTCCTAGCTACAGATCTAGAGGTCCCGGGTTCGATTCCCGGCGCTACCAGATTTTCTGAGAAGTAGTGGGTCTGGAACGGGTTCACACAGCCTCGTGAGGATAGTTGAGCAGCTGTTTCATGGAAATAGCGGCTGCGGTCTAGAAAACCGAGATTAACGGCCGTGGGGATTCGTTGCGCTGACCACAACACCCTCTATCCGCAAAAGTTGGCACTAACTTCGCCGATAAGCGGCGGTCTCTCGGTCGGTATAGTTCGCTTGCGGACAGCAGGCCACGGAGTTTGTTTTAAAAGAAACAGTACGTAATATCTTTTTCTTATCAACAATTTTGGAACTGTACAGTGACATAGCTCCATCTCGGAAACTGTTTGGAATAGGACACATGTACATATATATATTTTTTTTTTTGCTTAGAATGACCGATTCTGTGACCTCCTAGAATATTTACCTTTCCTCCTGGGACACTGTATAACGCCGTGTAATCCACTGAAAGTCAACCAATGTTTTGGTGCAGCATATACTTTGATCCTGAAGATGGAGGTTACATGTTCCTCCGAAACATCAGTGAACCTTGAAGGACTACATGGCGTTATATCCGAGAAATCCGAGAAGATAGACTAACCACCGGTGGGAGAACCTCAAATCCTGCATGTAATAAGAATACCTTGCCCTGTTTAAACACTTTGCATGCTATGCGCGAGATATGTCGTTTAGTAACAGTGGGTCTTGTGGTTTGGATTGGTCTAGTGTTTGAGAAGTTGAGTGAAGGAAACATAAGCCGTCATCTGTCTCGACAGATAAGGGAAATATTTGTAGTGTTTCAATATTAGTTTTCACTGTTATTATTCCGTGTTCTGGAGTTACTTACCGATGCTTCCAAAATAGCATCGAATGGTAAGATCATTGATTATTAAAAAAGATCTGGATTACAAAAGTCCCTATCGAAATTCGAACCGAGTACCTTCCCAGTTAAATTCCAATTTTTTTTATTCGCTTAGTTGGGTGGAGTCCAACTTGGTCCACTCGGCACGGTGGCCACTGATTGGCCTATTGTAGCAAACCCCTGGTGATTATGATGATGGAGAATTTGTTGGAATGAAGACTGGCAAGGGAAAACCGATGTACTCGGAGAAAACCCGCCCCAGCGCCACTTTGTCCACCACAAATCCCACTTGACCAGACCGAGGATCGAACCCGGGCCGCCGCGGTGGGAAGGCAGCGACTAACCGCTTGAGCTATGGAGCGGCCGTTTCTAGAGCTTTACCGCTAGACTAACCTGTTTTGTCCCTCTACCTGTGAACATCTGAGATGGAGAATTTTTAATTTGTTATTATAATTTGCGTCACAGTGGAATGGCACCTCCAAGCCCTGTGGAAATGGACTTCAGTAGCTGCAAACCAATCCGTAACCGTTTGATTCCTTTGATGTAGTTGGGCCCGAATGGGGGGCAGTCAAATATTCCGCCCGGATCATCACAAAACGAACCCAGAGCTCCATTAATTTGAACCTCAAAGGGCGGCTTTAATGTTATTGTTCGTTTGTAAACTTAGTTTACATGGATGAATTCATAATACTACCCCCCCTCTGAATTGTCGAGCTTTCAATCAATAATTTTTATACCGCAATGAAATGGATACTAGCTTTGCCTTTTCATTAGTTTATCGCGGTTCATAGAAATCGAAAGAGAATTTCGGGAGAAGGCATAATTTGCGAAATAATACGCATTGAGAGAAAATTAAATTCTATTTTTGAAATTATGGTTCAGAGTGTGTAGACCCTACTCAACGCACGCGGTAACTTAGTTGATTGATGCACTATGCTACGGACCGGAAGGTCGTCGGTTAGATCCTCGATGAAGTCATTGGGATGTTTTTTTCAATTGACCTAATCCTTCCGGCCCTAGGGTCGACGCAGCCTCTAACAGAAATGAGTACCAGGAGTCATGTTGGGGGTAAAGCGCGGCCGGCGCGTAAACTGACATTACCGCCATCTGTGACCCGTTTGTCTAGAAAATGTGAGAACCTCGACGTCTCACAACCTTATGGGCTTCGACGGCCTATTACAGGGATAGCTTTACCTTTTTATATATACGTGGTATGTTATTACAGCATATTGCGGTCTCACTCGGCCATCATCAGGTGTATACACTCTTGATGAACTTGTACTGCCATCTTACTATGTTGCGTGTTAACGCGCTGTATATACATCAGTGTATAGACCTGATGATGGTCGAGTGAGGCCGAATGATGCCGAAATTACATATATGAAATAGGAAAAGAAGTGATTAATGGGTTTTCGGACTTTGCTCACCGCCCGGTATTCTAAGGAACACAAAGAACACAGCGTTTCGGAGGTTGAATCTGTTTCTGTCGTCCAGTTTCCAAAACGTTGTGTTTTCTTTGTGCTGCATAAAATGCCGGGCAGTGGGCAAAGTCCGAAAACCCAATAATTCTGAGTGTTATACACCGTCGTCAGAACTCTTCAGAACCTAGGAACGGAAGTGTATGTACCAGTGTAACAGGATGCTGAAGTACAACATTAAGATGGACTGGTTCTGAGTGTATCAGCTGATAAAAGGATCATATCCTGGTATTAACTTTTCATGCCAATTTTTACTAGACAATTAGTTGGCGAGTAATGTTCGATGTGAGGTTGGCAGGGCATGTAGCACGAATGGGGGAGAGGAGGAATGCATATATAGAATAATGGTGGGAAAGCCAGAAGGAAAGAAATCACTGGGAAGACCAAGGCTTAGGTGGATGAACAATATTAAAATGGATCTTAGAGAGATAGGATGGGATGGTATGGATTGGATTGATGTTACTCAGGATAGAGACCAGTGGAGGGCTCTTGTGAACACGGTAATGAACCTTCGGGTTCCATAAAATGCTGGGAAGTTGTTGAGTAGCTGCAGATTTGGCGGCTCTTCAAGAAGGGCTCAGCTCCGTGAGTGACTATTGTTTGATGTTCATGGCACTTGACAGAGAGTCGGCCAATTTAAATTAGATATAGAAGATTATCATCCTCCAGGATATGACGCCATGTAGTCGTGTGGCTGAATGACGTTTCGGAAGAACCTCTTGACTCCATATTCAAAGGTCAGAAAGGAAGCCAATCAACCAGCAAGAAGCGAGGAAGAAGAATAAGTTCTGCTGCGGCCCTCAAGATTGAGGCAGTGCTTTTCTCCGAAACGTCATTGAACTTTACCAGACTACACAGTGTCACGTCACAGAAGACTGGCACTCTTCATAGTCACCCCTGTGAGAACCTCAAATGCAACAAAGGGCTTACAGATTTGGATTTAGAGAGAATAACACCATAGAAGGGTGAGGTGTTGTTGCACCCACTGCCTTGAGTTTATACTCACCCCCGTACATAGCTTCATCTCTCTTCGGTGTAATTCAACCCCCCCCCCCACGGCACATTAACATCCCTTACATCATTGAACCACACTCACTCGCTCACTCATGGAGCTGAGCCCTTCTTGAGGAGCCGCCAATTGAACAGCTAGTCAAGAACTTCCCAGCATTTTATGGAACCCAAAGTTTCATTACCGTGTTCACAAAAGCCCTCCACTTGTCCCTATCCAGAGTCAGACCAATGAGGTGCATACCATCCCATCCTATCTCTCTAAAATCAATTTTAATATTGTCCACCCACGTATGCCTTGGTCTTCTGGCTTTCCCACCAGTATCCTATATGCATTACTCTTCACCATTCGTGCTACATGCTCTGCTCACCTTATCCTCCTTGACTTGACATTCTAATTATACTTGGAGAAGGATACAAGTTATGAAGCTCCTCATTATGCAGTTTAAACCACAATTTTATGTAAAATAAGAAGTAAACATGGGGTAGTGGATGTATAGATCCACTTAGCTGGAGGTCAGTGGTCCGCTTCACGCCCCGGCCGCTTTACCCCCGGGGAAAGAGCCCCAGGTTCCCATTGTATAGGCAGTTGGGTGGATCCCAGAGCCGGTCTGAACGATATGGAAAAGAGAAAATTCTTGAACTTACCGGGACTCAAACTCCATCCCGTAGCCATTCGCTATACCGACTACTACCAAATTATTATTTAATAAGGAATTATTATTTACATACAGAAGCCTCACTCCCCATCAATTAATGTCATATCTGTTCAACATGAAATTCATGTCAGAGCTTAAATGTTAGGTAATTCCCCGCCTCCCAAGTAGTCGACACGCCCCTCACACTACAATTGTTTCCATGGCAACCGGTCCTATTTTTTACCCATATCGATTACTGGTGGGGGGGGGGCAGTATTTGTTGGATTTACCTGCCCCCTGCTTACCATGAGCTAACATTGACTTTCACCTCTGACGTTAATGTTCTGTAAATTTCTGTCTCTGTACCACCGCGGTACGTGTGGTTTAAACATGGCTCATGTTGTGAACCTTACCACTTCTTCTGTTTGTTTGGAATTCAGAGGATTCATATCAGATAAATCAGTACGGTCGCCCCTGCTCCTGTCTTGTGACTCTGAATCACAGGTGAAACATGGAATATCGCTTACACTCAATTGAATTTGGTTCTTTGTATATGAGATTTGAGGTTTCCACAGTGTTGAAGATTCATACTGTGCTATTCTGGGTTATGACACCGTATATTCTGGAATTTAGAGTACTCGCTATAGCGTAGTTGGTTGAGACTACTACGCTACAAGGCGGAAGGTCGCCGGTTCGATTCCCAAAGAGGTCACTGGATTTTTCAATTAACCTAATCCTTTCAGCCGCACTATGGACTTCTGGTCGACTCAACCTCTAACAGAAATGAGTACCAAGAATCTTCTGGGGGTAAAAAGGGCGGCCGGCGTCTAAGGCTGACACCTTCACCGCCATCTCTGAGCCGATTGTCTAGAAAACGTGGGAGCCTCGACGACTCACAACCTTCTCGGCTTCTGCGGCCTGTTACAGGGGTAGATTTACCTTTTGTATTGTGGAACCTGAGTACAGAACTTTATGAGGGACATCCTGAAGACGGCGGCAGTATTTTCCTCCGAAACGTTCGTGGCCACCTACTAGTCTATTCCTTGTCATAACCTAGAAGACTACAGTTTGATTGCTTGAAGGTGACTTGTTTTCTGGGATATGAGCTGCTGCGTCCATCTTCAGGCTATTCTGACACAGCGCGGAAGATCACAGTTTTTAGCCTGATTGCCTTATTATGAAGAAATAAAAGTAGGCTTATGAGATCGTCTTGCTGTGAGAGTGTAAATTGTCCCATATCAACTTGTGCATGCTTGAACCAGTCTTTATGGAACTTGGTATGTATTTCGTGCCACCTGAGTCCATCACAACGGCGTACTTCATAAATCCCTCCCATCAGTCTGTGTTTCTGGTTATGTATCCCCCGCTATCGTTGCTGAGCAACGGCTCCGTAAAAACGTTACCGCGGCAACGAATACACGCGCCACTATAGAAGAATTGTTGGACTTGTCGTTTTCTATGCGGTTCGTGTCGTATCAGAGGGAAACAGGCGATTAATTCTTCCCAGAACTTCTTGTGTTTCATGGGATGCGTGTCTTCTGGGCTATGAGCTGTTTGAATACACGTTAAGATCCTCTGTCAAGACTATTCTTTACCCGTTACCGATCACCGTAAATCTGAACACTTGGAAACAACTGAACTGCAGTCAATGAACTCACCAGAATTGTTGCGCTGTGTATACATTTGCGAATTTCTTATTCTGTATTCAGCTGAGCCATATAATTTTGTTTAATCTTTTAGTATAGAAGCTTATATTCATGCAGTATGGTTATAAGTTAATGCTTTTTGTGTGTGTGAGTGTTGTAGGTCTATTAAAACTTCTGACAAAAGTTCCAACATCGTTTTATAACCAATCTCCTTCTTTCCCTTCTTTTGAGAAGGGAAAATTACCCATATTAATGGGATATTTTTGGAGCTGCCACATCTTCAACAACTGTATAGCTTTTTAGATTACTTCTTTGATGTAAGACGCTTCAATTATGCGGTCACAACGCGGTACGTGGAATTATGGGGCGCTTCTATAGAATAAACCTGGTTTAACATAACAGTTTGTAAACTAACTCTTCTGTGATTATGTCTTTGTTATTTATTTCTATCATGATTATCTCTTTTCGTCGATCAAGTTGGCTCAAACATTTCTGCCCTTGTATTCGGAAGACATGTAGCACGAATGGGGAGAAGAGGAATGCATATAGGATATTGGTGGGAAAGCCAGAAGGAAAGAGACTACTGGTAAGACCAAGGCATAGGTGTGTGGAAAATATTAAAATGGATTTTTGATTTTTATTTGTCACTCGCTTCTTCCGCTTCGAATTTATGTAGGAACAACTGAATTCCTTCCTTTTGTAAGTCGCTTGTGGAGCTACGAATTTAAGTATAAGCGATTAAATTCTTTAGTTTTGTTTTGTAAGTCGCTTGTGGAACTACGAATTTATGTAGAAGCGATTAAATTGTTTCCTTTTGTTTTTTAAATTGCTTGTGGAGTTACGAATTAAGTAGAAATGTTTACATTCTTTAATTCTGTTTTGTAAATAGCTTGTGCAACTTCTAATTTAAGTAGGAGCGATTGAATTCTTTAACTTTCTTTTGTAAATCTCCTATGCACCTTCGAACTTAAGTAGGAGCGATTGAATTCTTTCATTTCCGTTGCAGTATATCGATTAAGATGCAAATCACTAACGCTGCTACCCAGTTGAGCGCCCTGCACGCGCTCCTGCTTCGCTGACTCCAGTTGCATGCCACTGTGGAGTCCAGAACCTGTTTGTTATAGTTGGCGCCAGACACGTTGAGAAAGTCAGGCAGGACATGATGTACTTTCTTAACATTTAGCACACATACCATGATTATGGTTACAACACTAATTTATGTATATATGATATATGACTATTGTACTATTCGTGTTAAAATTGTTCGTTCCAAGGAGAGGCACACCCCCCTTTCTGGTCTTCCATGGACATGTATGCGTATGCTTGTATGGCAGGCACATTGTCACATTCACCTGAAATTAGGACATGATGTATGTGGTAGGAAGTCCTGAGGATGTTTCTGTTTCCTGCGAGGACATTGCTATGGTGAATATAAATCTCAGGCGATTCAGTTGTGAAAGCTGAGTATAAGATTCAAAAACTTTCCACAGAGAATACTTTCTGCCCATCACATCAAGATGAACTGGTGATAGTTACGGACGTTTCGGAGGAATTTGTCTGCCCCTTGCGCTAAAGAAAGATTGAAATGTGAGTAACTTTACCATGTCGACCCAATGAAATGCACAGTTGTCTGCGGTTTAGAATTACTGGGTTTTTAGGCTTTATCCATCGTCCGATGTTCTGAAAACTAGAGAACACAGCGTTTCGGAAACTGGGTCTGTTTCCTCTCTCGGTTGAGGGGGAGACACTGTCTTGGGTCCCTTAGAAAGAGGTAACCTCAATCACATTGGGTCCCTTAGAAAGAGCTAACCTCAATCACAGGGCCAGGTCCCTGCATGCCTCCAGCATGCACGGAAGAAAATATAATTACTTGCAGAGTTTTGGTAGGAAACGCTGAATGGAAGAAACCTATAAGGAAACAGTGTAGATAGAAGGATAGATGTTAAAAAACAGGGACCTGATTCAACTGGCTCAGGATAGGGACGAGTGATGGGCTCTCGCGAACACGGCAATAAACTTTCTGAATCCATGAATTGCTGGAAATTTCTTGAGTGGCTCATTGACTGCTTTGTTTTCGAAAAGGATCAATTTCCACTTGTTTCCTGTACTGGTATAGGAAAATTGTCCCTCTGCTTTACTAAAAACGACGCCCATGAAGACACGTAGGAGAATGGAGACACAGTTCCACGCATTCTTGATCTCTTCACTAGATACTAATAAGTGGCCAGATTCACGCCCCGGCCTCGTTATCCCTGGTACCTCCTATTGGATAGGAGGCTAGGTTGGCCCCAGACCTGCTCTGGACGCTGTGGAGAAGAGGGACATCTCTTGCGCTAGCCGGGAATCGAACCACAGCTGTCCAGCTCATAGCCCATCGCCAGACCGACTGAGCATTCCCGGCTTCCTGACTTTTAATAATGTAAAAATTGATGTTCAACAGTTATCTCTTAGTATATAGAGGCACATGAAATTAGATATTAAAATGGTTCAAGCATCATAACATGTATTGATCAGTGAGGCCCAAACTAATCCCATACAATCCTCTGTGTCCAAGCCCTTACATCTAGTAACGTACACGGACATACGCTCTTGTATAGTGAAATAAAATGCAAGCTGCTGCTTCTCAGGTTCAAGGATTAGGCCAATGGTCTGTTCCGGCTTCTGTGAATTCCATCATCTACATGGTCTAGCAGGATTTCTTCTTCCTTTGGGCCTATACCAAAAAGCCTGCTTCGCGCGAGTCGTAAATGCAAGCTAAAATCTTCATTGTTTTGAGGGTGTCTCCAACTTGTTCTCATTTTCTTTAAACACGTCTTCCTCCATTTCTCTAGTTTGGAAACAGGACTTTTTTGTGTAAAATTTTTGCTATTCATTTTTATTTTATGTTCAGATTCTTGCAAGTCAAAATTATTCCATTAGATATCCATACTTCATGTTGATAGCTACGAAAGAGATTTGGCCCCATTTTAATTTCTTATCGTCTTCTGTGTGTGTGTGTGTGTGCGGGGGGGGTGGATATTTGGGCCTTTTTTAATGTGTAACTTTAATATCTCACCCTGCGACAGTCTTCCTGTGCGGTATACGTCTGGACTAGCCCCTTCCACTCCTGTTTCCCGTCACGTACCACAAGATGGCTCTGGTTGCGTGTGGTGACGATATGATCAGGGCGCAGGTAACAACTATCGCTGCCACCCACTTCATTTGTCACGGTCGGTGTGACGCCTCGCCCCAATCCATCCTCACAAACCACAGTTCGCTTGCCGACACATGAACGCAAGTAATTCTGGATAAAGTTCGCCCTTGATTGGATTCGGATTACAAGGTGTTTTGAATTAAACTATTCAGCTTACAGCATTGCGCCCTGTGATTCCTGTATTCAGTTCCACATCTCTACCGATATGTAATGAGGTATAGGGTGTATATTAAATAAGAAATCACACTCTTAGAGACCGCCTGTATGGTCTAGTGGTCACAGATCCTGAGGTCCCGGGTTCGATTCCCGGCGTTACCAGATTTTCTGAGAAGTAGTGGGTCTAGAACGGGGTCCACTCAGTCTCGTGAGGATAATTGAAGAGTTATTTCAAGGAAATAGTGGCTCCGGTCTAGAAAACCGGGATTAACGGCCGTGGGGATCCGTTGTGCTGACCACGTGACACATAGCAACGGAAGTTATCCGATTGTTTCCTGCGTATTCGTTGTCGCGGGAATGTGTTGATCGAGTCGTTGCCTGGCAACGGGTCTACATGTTACATTAATTTCTTCTGTTCGAGCGTACATTGTGTACTATTACAGTATTGTTATTTACGTGAACTTCAGGCTTTAAAGTGTTAACACAGGGAGGAGCTGTGACAATTTATCGTAATACTAAGCGTGGGAAACCAATTATAAGACAGTCAGGACACGCTAATCTTAATATTTATTTACAGTGTAATTTTGGTTGAAGCTAAAATACTAGATAAGGACAGAGGACCTCTCCACAATTATGAGAAATAAAGATAAAGGATCTGAGTATGAGGGAGTGACGTGTCAGGGTGTAGCTTTCTCTGTATTGTATTCAGGCTGATGAAGTTGTTAAAGTTGATTGACTTGTGAACTAGATAAGCTGAGGCTGTTGTGTTCGTGACTGTACTGTCACCTCTTGTGGGCTACTTGAATTGAGTACGTGTAGTAAAAACACATAATAGCATGTCGTGTTTCTCTACGTGTTCATTTCATCTCTGGAATTATTCCAAAGTAAAGATAAAATCTCCGGTCACTGTAGCCGAGCGGTCTAAGGCATGAACTGTCTTCGCTCGCTCGGAAGCCGGGACCGTGGGTTCGGATCTGTTTCCTGTGAGGTACGGACTGAATTCTTGTATAAGTAAAAAAAGTAAAGCTACCCCTGTAACAGGCCGTGAAGGCCCATAGGGTTGTGAGACGTCGAGGGTCCCACATTATCTAGACAATCGGCTCAAAGATGGCGGTAAGGTTGTCAGCCTTACGCGCCGGCCGCGCTTTACTCCCCAGGAAAATTATTGATTTAATTCCTGGTACTCATTTCTGTTAGAGGCTGAGTGAACCCCAGGGCCATAGTGCGGCCGGAAGGATTAGGTAAATTGAAAAAAATCCAATGACCTCATTGGTATTTGAACCCGCGACCTGGATTGTATATTATTCTTATACATTGCCGGTCACAGTAGCCGCGCCGTCTAAGGCATGAACTGTCTTCGTTCGCTCGGAAACTCAAGGAATGGCTGTTTAGTGTTTGTGTATGTGTATGTGCATTTTTCTGTGTTTGTGTACAGGTAGACGTCTTGCGACGAGCTGATCACCCGCCCAAGGAGTCCTACCGAATATCTAGGATCTAGTAAACCGAAGTGAAACGGAGAGTTTCATGGAGGCAGGTCAAAGCCCAAATTTGGGCTGTAGCGCCAAAAGGGAAAGAATAGATAAAATTCTAATGCTTAGTTAAGCGCTACACCATCAAATGCATGTTAGGGTTGCAGGTATAGCTTTACATATTTACGTACTAGATGAAAGGGAATGATCAGTTTCACGCCCTGGTCGCCCTATTCTCGGGAAAACCCCCCACATTACCCATCTGATAGGAGGTTAAGTGGGCTTCACCGTCGGTCTGGAGGCAGAGATGAAAATAAAAGTCTGTACCTTTGGTGGGAGCACGCGGTATCGTAGATGGTTGAGGCACTATGCTGCCGTAATGTTATGTTGTACTGCATAGACCTGAAACCGCAAAGTCACCACAAAGCTAGGTACAAGTCTGAAGGTCACGGATTCGATTCCCGATGTGGTCATTCGATTTTTCAGATGACCTAATCCTTCCAGCCGCACTATGGCCCTGGGGTCGACTCAGCCAATAACAGAAATGAGTACAAGGAATCTTTCAGTGGTTAAAGGGAGACTGGCGCGTAAGGCTGACAACCTTACCGCTATCTGTGAGCTGACTGTCTAGATAATGTGGGAGCTACAACATCTCACAACCCTATGGGCCTCCACGGCCTGTTACAGGAATAGCTTTACTTTTTGTACAGTATATTCTGTATTACCGGTAGCATCGTTAACTGAACTACAAACAAACAAACGAAGGGAGGAACGTAACAGTGTCCCGGACAAAGAACGGGTAGTTGTGTGATGACTTTACTGCTTATTGTAAAGGATAATATTAGTCACTTAGCCTCCTTTCCATTGGATACCGGTGACTGTTTCACTGGGAGTAAAACGGCCTGGCCGTAAACCTGGCTATTCAGCTCCATCCAATGCTGAAGTTAAGATTGCGTGGAGCTATACCTCCACTCACCCTACCCGTCTTCTTGAAGCTTTTTTAATCAAGGACAGGAATTTGACTTGTAATGAAAGAGTTTTTGAATAAATGCGAAGCAAATTCGGATATGCATTGTTTATGCATTATTGAGTCTTAAAATGCAATTTGATGCCGCATGTTTGGAGCATTTGGTCCTCTATAATAGAGCCAATTTCCCTGTATCGTTAAGTTTTATTTTCATCACTGTTCGTGGCATAAGTGGGACATTTTATGTCCTGTTCCGAGGCTCCAAACCAAATGTTTTGAGCAGTATACGGCTTTGGGGTTGTAATGCCATGTCGTTCGGAGAAATCCCGACATTTATGAGGAACATATTGTTTCCATCTTCGTGGTAAAAAGTAAAAGTAAAGTTGTCCTGGTGCTTAATTAAACACGACCCCATGAAGATGTATGATGGAGTAGAGGCTTATCTGCACCATTCTTGATCTGAGCACTAGGTGGAGGTGGGTGGTCAGCTTCACGCTCCAGCCGCGTTCAATATAAAATAATATTTTGAATAAATGAATTAGTTTTTAGGTGCTGGTTCAGCAAATCAATTGATGAAGAGTGCTGGCTACTGGAATGTGACGTCGTGTAGTCTGGTAGAAGTTCACAAATATTTAGGAGGCCTCTTACGCCCTGAAGAGGTCTAAGAGTAAGTCTGACAAAATGTCGGCTCTTAAGAGAATTCTAAATTAAATTAAAAGTAAAACAAAAGACCGTTAGGCTATGTTGTACAATATCGACGTAACATTTATGGGTCAGCCTGTGTTGGACGATCAGGAAGTTCCAACATCCAACCGCCTGAAGGAGAAATTCCGACAAACGTAAGGTTAGACTCCGGAAGGGGCTGCGTTTTTGCCAAGCTCCCTAACATCCGCTTTACACGGAACCTATTTGTTTTTTTTTTTAGGAAACTGATGAAAGTGAGGAAACATTTCCCGGATTGTTGATTTATTTTTGGATCTAGACACAGTTCAGAAGTTTTAAAGGAACTGGAGCATAGAGCAGCGTGTGTCGGCAGAATTTGGCTTTCGTTTGTAAATGTTTCCTCCACCCTTCTTTCCCTTCTCCGCCTCCTCCCCTTCCTATTCTCCTCCTCATCCTTCTCCCCCTTCCCTCCTCCTCATCGTCCCTTTTCTCCTTCTCCCCCTTCTTATTCGCCTTCTCCTCCCTTTCTCCCCTCCTCGTCATTTTCTCCTCCTCCTTCCCCTTTTCCTCCTCCTCCTCCCCTTCTTCCCTTCTTATTCTCCTCATCCTTCTCCCCTTCTCCCATTCTTCTTCCTCTCGTCCCCCTTCCCTCCTCCCCCGCCTCCTCATTCTCCTTCTCGTCATTTTCTCCTCCTCCTTCCCCTTTTCCTCCTTCTCCCTCTTATCGTT
>NW_019731277.1:390336-494380 GCF_002891405.2 Cryptotermes secundus | reverse complement strand
TCCCCCCCCCCCCCCCTCCCCCCCCCCCCCTCGTCCCCCTCCCCTCCTCATTCTCCTTCTCGTCCTTTTCTCCTCCTCCTCCTCCCTCTTATCGTTCTTCTCCTCCTCCTACTTCTTTTCGGTTCGGTTTCTTAATCTTCATAGACGTATAGTTAAAAGCATTAGTCACCCTTAAACAATTCAGTTTTTATTTATTGTGTCTTCCGAAAGATTCGCTTACGCCAGTCTACTTACGTTCTTGTAAGCAGGCCTGCGTCGAGGATCTTTGCGGGGGAGGGGGTGCCGAAAATGGGCTTGGAAACTTGCGTATTCTATCGGCATCTACACACGGCTGTTGGGGAGTAGCAGCGTGAATAGCTAGAAGATAGAAAAGGGGAAGGTGGAAGAGATTCATTAGAAAGAAAATGATGAATATAGCTGCAGATTTATCTCAAGGAAATTTATTAATGCTGGAAGATATAAGACAGGAGAGGGCATGCGGAAGCATGGCAGACAGACAGGCACACTTTAGTGCCATCTGTCTGTGTAGCTATGTCTTCTTCTGATATTGACAGGTGTGGACACCTGCCACCACGAAATTAAAAGATGATAACCGGGACTTGAGTGGAAGGAAGGCCTAACTCACCAAGCAGTCATTGTTAAAAAGGTAAAGTTGTCCCTATGCTTAACTAATTAAGCACTGCGCCATGAAGGCGCATCGGGAGTGGTTGCATAGATCCACATTTTTTTGAACTCGGCGCTAGCTGAAGGTTAGTGGTCAGCTTCACGCCCCGGCCAGTTTACCCCGGGAAAGAGCCTCCCCCGTACCCATTGTATAAGAGGTTGGGTGACCCCAGAGCTGGTCTGGACGATTGGAGAAGTGAAAATTCTTGCCTCATTGAGATTCAAACTCTGACCCCTCGATCGTCCAGCCCATAGCCAGTCGCTATACCGACTGAGCCATCTGTCCGCAAAATTCATCGTACGTAAATACTTTAATTGTGTCTGGCCTTGGGACCCGGGATAGCGCAGTCATGCGCAGTATGGTCATTCTCAACAGAATACGCAGTGAATTCGTCCCAGTTCGCTAACTGATATAATTACAGATAAAACAGACAAAAAAACTCCGTGGTTTTAGTCCGCAAGCCAACTATACCGACCGAGCGATCGCCGCTTGTCGGAGAAGTTAGTGCCAACTTTAGCGGATAGAGGGTGTCGCGTGGTCAGCGCATCGGATTCCCACGGCCGTTAATCTCGGTTTTCTAGACCGGAGCCGCTAGTTTTCCATTCAAGTAGCTCCTCAATTATCTTCACGAGACTGAGTGGACCCCGTTTCAGACCCACTACCTGTCAGAAAATCTGGTAGTGCCGGGGATCGAACCCGGACCTCTGAGTCTGTAGCCAGGAACTCTGACCACTAGACCACAGAGGCGGTCGATATACAGATAACTAAATATTCGAATCTTGTGAAAGATAAAAGACCAAGGTAAATTGTTTACTTTGGATTTCGTATCGATGCTTAAAAGCAGCTGCACTCATAGATGCAGCTTTTCTGCAGGCAACTCTGGCCGTCTTAAACCATCAAGNTAGGATTCTGACGATGGTGTATAACACACTGATATATTGGGTTTTTGGATTTTATCCATCGTAATGGTTTTTAAGATAACTAATAAAAACACGACGTTTCGGAAACTGGATCTGTTTCAGTCCTCAGGTGAAGGAGAAGCCTATTCTGTTGGGTCCGTTAGAAAGAGCAAGCCTCAATCTCCACCTGAGGACAGAAACAGATCCAGTTTCCGAAACGTCGTGTTTTTATTAGTTATCTTAAAAACCATTACGATGGATAAAATCCAAAAACCCAATATATCAGTGTGTTATACACCATCGTCAGAATCCTAGAGTAATATTTTATTATGCACAAGTTTGTGGTCGGACAGTAGCAATTTAAGTAGCATACAATTTACACAGTATAACATTGCATCCCTGTATCATGTATGTTTTTTGCCCTCCTTCTGAGATACATTACCTGTCAAGGTTAATATAGCAAGTTATGTAACAAACCAAAGTTTTTGAAACTTTTCCCACCTACCGTATGTCATGAAACGTGACAGCAGATCATGTAGTATTCCCGTATAAGCTTTCATATGCATTAGAAGTAAAAAAGAAGTTTCTTTTTTGAAATTCAGTATGTTCTCTCTATGTAGTATGGGTCTGTGAATCCATGTGTAGCAGCAAGTGTTGAACTTGTTGCGAATTTCTTTTTTCTTTTTTTTTTTCTGCAGACTGGCGATAGATGTAATCTTATATTCTCCGGGAAGCCTTGTCTTATCTTGTTAAGTAACTCCATGCAACTGTGTTCTAAACAAACAAAAAAGAAACTTCGTGGCCTGTAGTCGCAAGCGAATTATACCGACCGAGCGATCGCCCCTTGTCGGCGAAGTTAGTGCCAATTTTAGCGGATAGAGGGTGTCGCGTGGTCAACGCAACGGATCCCCACGGCCGTTAATTTCGGGTTTCTAGACCGGAGCCGCTATTTCCTTGAAATAACTCCTCAATTATCTTCGCGAGGCTGAGTGGACCCCGTTCCAGACTCACGTCTCAGGAAATCTAGTAGCGCCGGTAATCGAACCCGGGACATCTGGATCCGTAGCCAGGAACTCTGACCACTAGACCACAGAGGCGGTCCGTTATAAACAAACACTGGCCTGAAGTTATTATTTGCTGGACTGTCTCTTTGACCATGAAAATGGAGACAGTACTTTCCTTCAAAATGTTAGGGATTTTTTTTACTGGACTACACGGCGTCACTTCTAGAATATATTACTGTTCATATTCACCGTTGAGAGAATCTCAGATCTAACAAATTCAGAACTTTGAGTTAAAAGTAAAGTTGTCCCTCTGCTTAACTAATTAAGCACTACGCCATGAAGGCGTATGGGGGAGTGGATGTATAGATCCACATTTTCTTGACCCCGGCACTAGTTGGAGGTGAGTGGTCAGCTTTACACCCCAGACGCTTTACCCCCGGGGAAAGAGCCCACTACCCATTGTATGTGAGGATGGCTGGACCTCAGAGCCGGTCCGAACAACGTGGTGAAGAGAAAATTCTTTATCCCACCGGGACTCGGAACTCCGCCCCCTCAGTCGTCCAGCCGGTATGTAGTCGCTATACCGACTGAGCTATCCCGTCTCACTCAGAACATTGAGTTATCCAACAAAATTCTATAAAATATACGTGGTTCACGTTTCAGTAGTTTAAGTAGTATAACAGGTAGAGTGCCATGAAGGCGTATGTGGGAGTGGATGTATAACCAAGTCAAGGAGGATGTGATGAGCAAGGCATGTAGCACGATTGGGAGATAAGAGGAATGGATACAGGATCTTGGTGGGAAGGCCAGAAAGAAAGAGTCCACTATGAAGACTAAGACGTAAGTGGATGGATAATATTAAAAATTGTGTTAGAGAGAGAGGCTGTGCCGGTATGGACTGGATTCATCTGGCTCAGGATAGGGATCAGTGGAGGGCTGTTGTGAACACGGTAATGAACATTCAGGTTCTATAAAATGTTGGGAAATTCTTGAGTAGCTTAGCGACTGGCGGCTCGGCTCCATGGAGTCGGAGAGTAAGCCGTAATATCTCCTTACTTTAATGCGGTTTTGTTATCGTCGTCCGTTTTGTCCTTCTCTTTCTCTCAGTCCCAGATTTTTTCAATAATTCTTGCTTCTTAACATAAAGCTCTCATGTATATACTCTTATCTGTTGTTTGTCCCGAAACTGCTGGATTCGTCTGATATTTTTCCCTCCCGCTTTTCCTGTTCTCACATTGCGTTTCGATTGTTTCTTATTGCTTTCGTTGGTCGTTCAGGCTTTCGTCTCATCTTGATAGCCTTCATTTCTTTTCTTCCTGTCTCTTATCATTGTCTTGTCTCCTCTGTTACAGTTCCTTTTCTGATGCTTCTAGCTTCTTCTCTGAAGTATAAAAAGTTGTGCTGGACCCCGCACTCTCAAACGTACTCAAATATAAAAACGTAATAAAAGTCTTACGTGCACGTCTCAAGAACAGAAATGACTTCACTTCCAAAAAAGGAAAGTTTTCCATTTTCAAGTACCAACTTTCGTAACTCCTTCCATGTTCTGAAGATGATGTATCTCTGTAGATCAGTTCCATCTTGCCTCCTGTACATCTGTCTTGTCTGACTTTATACAGGGTTATTCATAAGTCCGTGAAACACTTTGAAAATTTACAATAAATAAACTACGCAACTAGCGGCAAACCACGGCAACTATACGCTTAAAAAAAACTAGAGAGATTAATCGTCCATCGGCGTAAGAATTACAATGATCCTATGCATATTTTATTTGTTGTGATTTTTAAAATGTTTCAGGGACTTACGAATAACCCTGTACAATTTGTGAAGGAAAACCTGTCTTGCTGACAACCTCACCGCCATCTATGAGCCGATTGTCTAGAAAATGTGGGAGCCTCGACGTCTCACAATCCTATAGGCCTCCACGGTCTGTTACAGGGATAGCCTTGCATTTTTACCTGACTTCCCACCTATGTCTAGGTCTTGCAATATCTATTTTCTTCTGGATTCCACCAAAATCCTGTACGCATTAATCTTTTCTCTCATGTGTGCTACATGCCACGACTTTTATATTTAATCAATTTGTAAACAGAGGATCGATTAATTTTTTCTTTGTTCGAGCCGTGTTGATGGTCACAGCTCGGCCGCGTCTGATGTGCAAGAGTTGAAAGGCAACTTATCAAGGCTTTCACGCAATAGAAGTGATGTGCTGTGTCACCATGGGGACCAGAGTAGAAACGGAATGTCTGATAGAAGCTAACATGGAAAGGGTGAAGCAGAAGGAATGTTGCAGCTTCCCGGATTTAAGGGGTTGAAGTAAGGGTGCGCTTTACACAAAGCTGTCTCACTCTGTCTACCCCTCCCAAACTCCACCCCCTTGTAAGAGCCGTAGGCATGAAGAGGGGCAACATTATGTAACCGTAATTTGAGGAAAGGAGTGAGGGAAGAAGAAAGGTTAAGGTGTTGCGAACATGTCTTCAGTAGAGGAAGAAGATATCTGTCACTATAATTACCTTTGGGATAACTCAGTTGGTATAATGGCGGGCTAGGCGGCCGGGGTTCGATTCCGGCAGAGGCAAGAGATTTTTCTCTTCTGTATAGCTTCCAGACAGGATCTGAACTCCACTCAGCCTCCTATCCAGTGGCTGCCGGGGGTAAAACGGACGGAGTGTGAAGCTGACCAATCATCTCAATGTAGTGCCTAGGCCAAGAATAGTGGGGCTATACTGTCACTCCACCCAAACGTCTTTCATAACGTGCTAAAGGTAAAATTATCCTTGTAACAGGCCATGGAGGCCCATAGAGTTATGAGACGTCGAGGCTCCCACATTTTCTTCATACAGTCGGATCACAGATGGCGGTGAGGTCAGCCTTACGAGCCGGCCTCCCTTTACCCCAGGAAAATTCCTGGTACTTATTTATGTTAGAGGCTGAGTCGACCCCAGGGACATAGTGTGGCTGGAAGGATTAGGTAAATTGAAAAATACAGTGACATTATCGAGAATCGAAACCGCGACCTTCCGGCTTGTAGCGTAGTGCCTCAATCAACTACGTTGCCGCATGCCCCCTTCATAGCGTGGTGCTGTAGTTATTTTCTTTTTATTGCTAGTGGGGTGGGACTAAGTCCCTTGTACTGCGGCCACTTCTGGCCTACTGTACCAGCCCCAGATGATAGGTGAGGGTGATTGTGGAGCAATGGGTGGAATGAAGATTGGCAGGGGAAACCGAAGTACTCGAAGAAAACCTGCCCCAGCGCCACTTTGTCCACCACAAATCCCACTTGACCAGACCCGGGATCGAATTCGGGCCGCCGCGGTGGGAAGCCAGCGACTAACCGCTTGAGCTATGGCGCGCCCCGGTGCTTTAGTTAAGTACAGGGACAACTTTACTTCTACACGGTGTCACGCCCGAAGAGGACGCTCTTCATAGGCCTGTCTTGTTTCATGCTGAACGAAGTTTCTTGCAATTCTTTTGTGCCCACAGTAAGGAATGTTGTGGACAATACATGTTATTCACAGTGTCTTGGACTGGAAGTCTGACAACACTGCTGTACACAGCACTTTGGCTATTTGAAAGCGTCGAACACAGGCCTCTACAGCACGACTAAGCAACTTATCCTACGTACAGATACGTAACAAGGAGGGGAAACTTACCCAAAATATTTTTCTAAGGAGTTGATGATCCTTTTATTTTATTTTAATTATTTCACAGCTCATCGTAATAATAGTATAACTTAAATTCACCGTGTTAAGATAGACGTCTAGTGGCATGTGACACCGTGTGGTTTGGTACATCGTGCCCACGTTTCGGACGAACCTACTGTCTCCATCTGCCTTCGAATATACATAATGTCCCCAGAATCAGTTAACCTAGAACATTTTCTCGTAATAGGCTGAGGCTACACGTGCGCACAAAATGCGTCCGTTGAAGCCGTTACCAGACAACGGCTTACTAAGACGTGACTGAACATTACTGTGTGTGTGATAGTGATTTGTGAAATGTGGTCACGAGTTTAATCCGGTCACTAATCCAAAATCCCGTCTGTAGTCACACTACCACGTCAGGGGTGTCTAAAAGTTGGAAGACGTTACCAGGCAACGACTGACTAAGACGTGACTGAACATTACTGTGTGTGTGATAGTGATTTGTGAAATGTGGTCACGAGTTTAATCCGGTCACCAATCCAAAATCCCGTCTGTAACACCCTACCACGTCAGGGGTGTCTAAAAGTTGAAAGCCGTTACCAGGCAACGACTGACTAAGACGTGACTGAACATTACTGTGTGTGTGATAGTGATTTGTGAAATGTGGTCACGAGTTTAATCCGGCCACCAATCCAAAATCCCGTCTGTAGTCACCCTACCACGTCAGGGGTGTCTATAAGTTGGAAGCCGTTACCAGGCAACTACTGACGAAGACGTGACTGAACATTAATCTGTGTGTGATAGTGATTTGTGGTCACGAGTTGTTTAAGGGTTCAGTAAATCCGGTCACCAATCCAAACCCTGGCACGTCAGGGGTGTCTAAAAGTACCCGCTTTCGGAAGCTTATGTGAATATAGGAAGATGGTAATAAATTTTATGTACTGCGATGAGAAAGCCCTTCACCATTTCCGTGTCACAGCCCTAAGTGCCGTGTGATGAAGCGTAGCAATTCTTTCTTCACTCCCCACGAGAGACAGTAAAAGTTATTTTGTGAGACAGGTTCTTATTTATTTCCCCCTGCTGAACTACTCCTGTGCTGACGCAAGGAAAAAGTACTCTCTTTTTTTTCCCTGCTTTCTCCACTCTGTCTTCGCGTTTTGTGGTGAATGCGTCCCGTCTTTCGATGTGATTTTCTTCTTCCCTGCTGATGCGCCTTATTCTTTTATTCATTTCTAACCTCATTTCCGGTGTTCAAGAACGAGAAAGTAAGAAATGAAATCTCGCTCTGACCCTATATATATATATTTCAAGATATTTACATAAGTTCTTATTTGAAATTTTAAAAGTTTAGGAGATGCGGAGTTCCTCCCTCTCCGCTTTCCCCCACTCTTCGTTACATTTTCCGAGTTTATTTTCTCGCTTTTTCTTTCTCCTTTCCTTTTCACCCGATTTTTCTGAGCGAGTTAGCTCAAGCGACAACGTTTAGGACTTCTGTTCCTAGGTACCCGGCTAGAATCCCGACCAAGACAATTATATTCGTCGTTTTCCTCACTCCTTCCACACAAATGTCTGGATATTACCTATAATAGGCCGCGACCACTTCTTCCACAGTTAACCTAACGCGATCATCTCTGCTGGCTTGTATAGATGAGAACATTTAATTCACAAGGCTGTATAATTATATGCTGCCTGCGTCATCTTAGAACGTTACTGCCGTTTGGGATATGACGCCGTGTAGCCTGGTATAAGTTAAGAGGCGTTTCGGAGGAACGTATTGCCACCATCTTCAAGGTAGATTTAAGCGGAACGTTAAAAATGTACGGAGAGGGAGAAGAACAGCAAGGATAGGAGCCCTGAGCGGACCAATAGAAGTAATGAGAGGACTGGAAATATTTGTGGCCTTTTATAAGGCCTTTAATAAGAATAGAAACGTGAGAGAAGTAGCAGCTTCGAGCGAACTAATGGCAAGGCTGATTGCTGCTTGATTTCGCAGCATACACTTTTATCCTGAAGATGGAGGCATCATGTTCCTTCGAAACGTTGATAAACTATTGTCATACTACACGGCATCGCATCGCCGCTTTATAAACATCAAATTTCACTTGTAGGTGAAAGTTAGTAGTTCTCTCTTGAAAGGTAAAGCTATCCCTGTAACAGGCCGTCGAGGCATATAGGTTTGTGAGACGTCGAGGCTCCCACATTTTCTAGACAATCGGCTCACAGATGGCGGTAAATTTGTCAGCCCTACGCGCAGGCCGTCCTTTCCCCTCAGGAAGATTCCTGGTACTCATTTCTGTTAGAGGCTGAGTCGACCCCAGGGCCATAGTGCGGCTGGAAGGATTACGACAAGTGAAGAGTCCTATGACCTCATCGGGAATCGAACCCGCGACCTTCCGGCTTGTAACACAGTGCCTCAGCCAACTACGATACCGCGTACCCCTTTCTTTATTTAACATTTTCATTTTCTACAAATCCCCTAAGGATAATATATAAAAATATCATTGTCAAGGAAAACAAGGGAATGGTTTACTTAGAATTTAATGTTGAAGTTTCTGTCTCGAGGGGTTTTATCACGTTTCCTATGCCGCTGTCTCTGGGGTGTTTTCCATTTAATCATATAAAGGCATCTTCACCCGTACAGAAGTTTTTGTTTCTCGGAATGTTTCTCTCTGTCTTGTGGCTGCCACTCCTTAGGGAAATCCCGCGCCGTAGCAAGGCGAGGAACAGTATCTGAGCAACAAACTTCTTTTGTGGACTGTAATTTTATATTATCATGACGAAGTGAAGTGCTGAACTCAATGGTAACACTTGTTACCACCCAGTCTAGAAGCTTTTGTCTTTTCGTCTAAAAACAACAATTAGAATATCCAAAACTATAATTTTGCCTGTGGTTCTGTATGGGTGTAAAACTTGGTCTCTGACATTAAGGGAGAAACATAGACTGAGGGTGTTTGAGAACAGGGTGTTGAGGAGAATATTTGGACCGAAGAGAGATGAAGTGACAGGAAGTTGGAGAAAACTGCATAATGAGGAGCTTCATAACTTGTACTCTTCTGCAAGTATAGTTAGAATGATCAAGTTAAGGAGGATTAGATGGGCAGGACATGTAACATGCATGGGTGAGACCAGGAATGCATATATGGTTTTGGTGGGAAAGCCAGAAGGAAAGAGACCACTGGGAAGACTAAAACATAGGTGGGTGTTAAAGGATAAAAAAAAAAGCTCTCCCTGTAACAGCCCGTGGAGGCCCATAGCGTTGTGAGACGTAGCGATGTATTGGAAAGAAGTCTCATTTTCCTCAGGCCGCCCAGCCAAATGTCGAAATAGCCTCTCAGTTATGACACGACCGTTTCCTTTCAGTTCCCTCTCCCTTCATATGTCTAGATACAGCGTCGTAAAGTAAGCCACTGAAGAGAAAAAATAACAAAGATTAAAGGTGGAAGAATGGAAAATTGGGAGGGAAGGAATGGTGAAGAGGGTCAGAGGAAGATATGAAATTGATATTGATCCCACCAACACCACAGAACACCAAAGAAAATGTGTTTCATAAACACAACCTGCTCAGGGTCTGCTTGAAGGCAGTGCATTGCTGTGCACCTGTTTGGAAACCATAAAACAATTCACATATTTCCAGCCTTGGAACCTCGTGTTTAAGTATTCTGAACCAGACACAGTAATATAAAACACTTTGTATCCCCCCCACCTTCATATAATCACCAAGCTGATTAAAACACTGCGGGGGTCGTTGCGTGTTAGTATACGATTCTCGAGTTCAGATGTTTATATGCCACGATATTCAGGTGGCGCGCGTGTGGCAGGTGGCCAACTGTGTTGCTTCCTCAAGCGTACCTTACGGCTACACGGATCTGTTAGTTTAACGTTTCTTGTTTATGGCCTCTTATTAACGTTTATAGCCGGAATAGATTTACACTGTTCAGTTTTGTAGTTTTTAGGTTTTTTTTTGCACTTGAAGCGAAAAGTAAAAGAAATAACTGCACTAAATTGTGTCTAAAGCATCATCGAAATTGAGTCATCATCAGCGAGTTACGTGGAACGTCAATTCATTACAAAGGTAATAAATACTTTTTATCAGCGGGGGAAAGATCGCAGTGTATTTATTCACATATATAATGAATAATATGGCGTATAAACTCGTTGCTAAGCGTGACTCTGTAAACAGCGGCCGTTGCTTGGTAACTTGACGAAACAAATGTATTCATAAGAAGCAAACCAATCTTCTCGTCAGAGAGGCTGTTACATAAGGACTATTACCACAAGAGTTCAGTTGGAAAAAAAAAATCTCTGGTCGTGGGCCTCAAGGGGTCTGACTCCAGGACGAACTGATTGGCGGTAAACCGCCAGTCGTAAAGTAACTTTGACTTTGGCAGTTCAGTTGTCAGTTGAAAGTCAGCCTGTGAAAACAAGCGCAGGAGGTTGATGTGAAATGGCCGCCAGCCTGTGACCCAATTAGTTGAGTTGTCATTTGACATGATTAGTCTGCAAGAGCGCGACTGTAAAGAGAAGACTATATGCATGATATCTGGAGTGTGCAATTAAGTGAGACTGTTGTAGTACCTGTGTTAAATCCGTTGCTAGGAAACGGCTAGTGGAGACTGTAATAGACTGAGGGCACTAGTCTGTGTGTGTGTGTTAGTGATCTGTAAAGTGTAGTTCATAGTGGTGTATATAAGTGGTCAATAAATCCAATATCCAATCCATACCCCGTGTACAGTCACAGTCCCAAATCGTGACTTCCCAAATTAGGTCGTTGAACTGCAATAAGACGAAATGCTAAATGCGTATAGAATTTTAGTGGGAGTCAGAACTAAAGAAACCACTATGAGGACCTAGACATAGATGGGAGAATAATATTAAGATGGGTCTTATGGACTGGATTGATCTGGCACAGGATAGGGACCAGTGGAGAGTTCTTGTGAAGACGGTAAAGAAACCTCGGGTTCCATACATTTTGGGGAAATTATTTTGAATAGCTGAGCGACCGGTGGCTTCTCAAGAAGGCCTTAGCTCCATTGAGTTAGTTAGTTTGTTAGTTATATCATGGTGAATTCTGTGACACACTTTGATGAAATTTCAGGCAATCTTGATCAGTTAATGAAATAGGGTATGAGGTCGTGGAATGGATTTATCTGGCTCAGGATAAGGAACATTTTTGGATTCTTATGAACACTGTAACGGAACTTCGGTTTCCATAAATGGTGGATAATTTTTTTTGACCAGTTGAGTGACTATTAGCTTCTCAAAGAAAACTGTTCCAACTTGCAGGAAGTTTAATTGAATGTTTCATATGCTTATGATCTCCCGTTTATGCAGACTAATGGGAAAGGGTTTTGGATGACTGGAGTATGGGCCCAATTCATCCTTCAAGGGCTCTAAACTCTTTAAGAACGCCCCCCTTCCTCCTTCTCCAGCATATATATGTATATAATTCAGGCAATTAATCAAGTAATGCGTTTATCAACAAAAGATTGGGCTAAGTGGCTGAATGACGTCAGCAATCTTTTGACAATGCTTTCATAACTACAGTGGGACAAAAAAGGGGGGGGGTATTCCTTTATCTTTTTGTGTCTGTCTCTCCGTAGTCTCTCGGTTTTGTCCTCACGAGAGATGAACATCCATTCTGCTGTTGCTGTGTCTGATATGAATACATTGTCCCATCTATTCACCATTCACTCTACATTTCCTCTTATTCTTTCTTTTCGTGTTGTGGGATTTGTTGAATATCTTGAAGAACAGGGGTTTTAGAACGAGATGTTATTGTGTTTCGAGCGGGTTAAATCCGTGTATGATTCGAAACACTTCTGAGCTACTCTACGCAATAAAATCTTTTCGGACCATCAGCCATGTCAATATGGACGTCTACACCGCCAAGGGTTAAGGAATAACAAAATACAATATTATCCGTAATATAATGTTTTTTCTTCGGATAATACTACTTAGAAAAGAGGTGTCGCCTTATTTTCGGGTAGTAAAAATAAATATGGAGAAAATGGTCAGGAGGAGTTATAATTGCTAAAAACGTAAATTTATCCCTATAACAGGCCGTGGAGGCCCATTGGGTTGTGAGACGTCGAGGCTCCCACATTATCTAGACAATCGACCAGCAGATGGCGGTAAGGTTGTCAGCCTTACGCGCCGGCCGCCCTTTACCACCAAGAACATTCCTGGTACTCATTTCTGTTAGAGGCTGAGTCGACCTCAGGGTCATAGCGCGGCTGGAAGGATTAGGTCAATTGAAAAGAAAATCCATATCATCGGGACTCGAACCCGCGATCTTCTGGCTAGTAGCATAATGCCTCAACCAACTACGCTACCGCGTGCCCCAAGGCTGAATTAGGCCGTATGAAATTTAGGTGTGGAGGCTAAAATATAAAATTTGACTGCGTACTTACGTACTTGAGTTCAAAGCGGCGTGCTCGCTGTTGTTGCTGTGTATATAAATCATGTTCGACATTTGAATTTACCGTCTCATCGTTAATGGTGAAGGAATTCTAGAAATGTCCGTGATACCGAGTATACAAGTTTCGTTTTGTTACTGGAACGCTGAAGAAGGTTTCCTGACGTCATGACACAGACGTGAGTTGAATTCCAGGCGAATGTAACACGTAGACTGCTGCTCCAATTGCTTCATTTTACAGTGACAATAGATGGTGAAAATTACATAATGATGAACGTAATAATTTGTACTATTCATCTGATATTATTTGGGCGACTGAACTGACAGTAGAGTGCTTAGATGGACTCTCAGAAATAAAGACACACGGTAGCGTAGTTGGTTGAGGCACTATGCTGCATGCCAGAAAGTCGCGGATTCGAGTCCCGATTACGTGGATTTTTTTTCAATTTACCTAATCCTTCCAGCCGCACTATGGCCCTGGGGTCGACTCTGCCTCTAACAGAAATGAATACCAGGAATCTTCTCTGGGGGGTAAACTGCGGCGGCGCGTAAGGCTGACAACCTTACCGCCATCTGTTGGCCGATTGTCTAGATAATGTGGGAGCCCCGACGTCTCAGAGTTCTCTGGGTTTCCACCGCCTGGTACAGGGATAGCTTTGCCTTACTGAATTTTTCCTTGGAAAGCTTACTGACAATACAGGGTACTGCCTTCTGGTCCAGCATTTCGGATGAATATATCGCCTCCATCTTCAGATTGTGATCGACATTTTAATGTCAAAACTGCCAGTGATCTACCACCCCCTCCTATCGCCGTACCTCGCTTTAAGCAAAAATATTGGTAAAAATAACACGACACATGATGTAAAAGCAACATACATTGAAAGTACAAACTACTTTAACACGGATTTTCCCTTCAAAATCTGAATATAATCACATTATACTACAAGTGAATTTACATGCTTCTCACGTATAATTTTCTTATAGGCCTATGAGATCGACCAAAAATCGTCCCGCGATCGACGCGTTGGACATGCCTGCCTTACGGTGTCGAGTTTTTTTTTTTCATTTTGATCATTTTACAGACGGTGGGACTCCTTGGATGGGTGATCAGCTCGTCGCAAAGCCTCTACCTAAACGCAGGACAACACAAACACGGAATAAACATATGTACATACAAAACATTCATGCCTTGTGTGGGATTCGAACTGACGATTCCAGCTTCCGAGTGAGCGAAGACAGTATATGCCTTAGGCCGCTCGGCTACCGTGACTGGCATAATAATAATAATAATAATAATGCTACTTATGAGATTTTAATTGAAGAACTAGTACCGCTTACTTAGTTAAAGCTGATTTGTGGTTGCTGTTGGAAATCCCTGGTTCTGGAGGTTAATGAAGAAATTGTGTAAGAATGTTTCAGTCTTTATTTTGTTTGACATTTCCTCCTTGTTCCGTTAAGTATTCTATTCAGAATGACTCGTTATTTTGTTTATGAATCTTGAACTGACAAATATCCTCCATTTTATTTTGTCCTGAATATTGAAACTTCTAGGTAACGGAGTATTCGATCTTTTGTTACTGGAACCTAGTATATACCTCTTTGAGCGTGAAATGAAATGTTTTTGCATGTTGAGATACACATCTGCGTGTTGCAAGTTAATGCAACTTGCATTTCAAACTAATAATTAAAGATAAGAGTCAGTGACGCAAGCACCTCCTCAGATGTCGGATGTTGGTAGAAGTTCTTATCGCTGCCAACAGAGCGCAGTACATGCGGATGAATGGAACATCAGGCAACTTTCTCCTGTGTTACCATATTGTCACGACATACATATCTCGCGTTTTATCGTTCCAACAATAAATTCCTTGCCTTTGGTGTAGGTGTATATTACTGAAACTGAGGCCTGATTTTGCAGGAGGACAACGCATTCGGTTAATTTCAAACCTGTTATAATTTCCCTCGATTTGCAAACAATTACCCTTACGAGTGTGTGTAACAGCCAAGTGACTTGTATGGTTATACTAGGAAATTACCATTGTTTGAAGACAAAATGCTCAGGATTTATTGAGTTATTAGGTTATTCGACCTGCCGATCTCCCATCTAAGGAATTCTGTCAAACACCTAAAAGATTATTCATGCTTTCATAGATTAATTATGAATTAAAACCAAAACCAGATTTAAGGAGTAGCGATTGGGGCGCCACCCCCCCCACACACACAAAAAAATAGTATCAGATTTTATTGAGGCAATTGCGTCTCTAAAATCACGAAAAATTAGTTCGTGTTTTTAGTTATTATTAGGAATAAGAAAGAAAAAAGAATTGATATAACCTAATTCTGTTTTTTCTGGTACGGGCCTCTACAAATGTAAATCTGAGCCCAAGAGGACGTGGTCTATAAAGTTGAAGAATAAGAACAAGAAGAAGAAGGTTATTTGAAGATTTTGCGGAGTGATAAGAATATTAACTCTGAATGTAAATTCTTTTAAACACTTATATAATACAGACCGTTCGTACGCTCGCCTGTGGGACGTGCTGTACCAACATCCAAGTCTCAAAACTCCCTCCTTTCTTAAAAAAAACTACGCTTTGTTGGCACATCAAATTATTTTTCGGGGTTCATGTCCCTATTGTGGCACGCGACAGTGTAGTTGGTTGCACTATGCTACAAGCCGGAAGGTCACGGGTTCGAATCACCATGAGGTCACTGGATTTTTTTTTTAGTTGACCTATTCCTTCGAGCCGCACTACGGCCGTGGGGTCGACTCAGCCTCTAACAGAAATGAGTACCAGGAATCTTCCTGGGGGTAAAGGGCGGCTGGCGCGTAAGGCTGACAAACTTATCGCCGTCTGTGAGCCGATTGTCTAGAAAATATAGGAGCCTCGATGTCTCACAACCCTATGGGCCTTACTGAATGGCGTACCGGTAACGTTCTATAAACTCTTATACAGGAGGTGCTAGGTTGGAAACTTGGGCGAAGCACCTGCTGTTCTGAAGGTTTCCGTGGTTTTTGTTAGTCATTCCATACAAATTCCAGGATAGTACCTCGATTAAGCCATGATGCATTTCTTGTAAATCCCGTATAGTCTGTTAATTACCTACCGTTCGACTTCACAGAGTCTATATATTGTGAGAAACATAAAATAAACCACCAAATCCTGCAGTAGTAATGAGCCTCAACTGTGATTCTGCAGTATAAAAATATAACGAAGTTCTTTAGGGGCGCTTGCAGTTTTGTAGAGCGCGCGCTTATGTATGGCGTGTATACGAATGGACGCATATCAGCACATGCATATATAAGGGATCCTAGTTGTAGGATGGGGAGAGAGCTGGGGGTGAATTTTTTTTGCATTCCCCCGCCTGGCTGCGGATGGATATTATTGCAGTAGGCATCTGACGGCTTGCATCCACGTATATAGATTTTTATATATTTTTATTTTTAACCCCCTCCTTCTGTGTCTTTCAGTCCCTTTTGAATTTCAACCCCAACCATTATATCCCAGAAACTACCCCCTTGTTTAATTCCCATAAGAGAATTGTAACTTTTTACTGAGTTTCAGATGAGATTGTGGCGAAAGAGGGTGGAGTTTCGGGAAAGGGACATCAGGGAAGGGGTGTGGTGATTCCGGTATTCGCCAGCCTACCAGGAAGGGCAGGGAAACTGCGATTGCGAATTGAATGTGACGATTTCGGACGGTCGCTGTAAAGCCGACATGAAATGAACTTTTGAGCAGTATCGCTAGGGCTTCAGAAAAGCACGTCTTGTGAGAATTAGCAGCTGAAGTGGGTTAATCTACAAAATACAGGATGATTTTAAATTATTGTCTGCTGTCCAAAAACATAAAAATTACAATATACAGAACTATAATTTTGCCTGTGGTTCTGTATGGTCGTGAAACTTGGTCTCTGACATTAAGCGAGGAACATAGAGGGGGTTGTAGTTAAACATAACATTTGGGTTGCATCCAAAAAGTACTATAGAGTCTACCTCACCAAAAGCAAGAAGTGAACTATCACAATCTGAGGGTCTTTGACAACAGGGCGTTGAAGAAAAATATTTGGATTGAAGAGGGATGAAGTGACAGGAGGTTGCAGAAAACTGCATAATGAGAAGCTTCATAACTTGTACCCTTCTCAAAGTATAATTAGAATGGTTAAGTAGAGGACGATGAGGTGGGCAGGGCATGTAGCACGAATGGGGAGAAGAGGAATGCATATAGGATATTGGTGAGAAAGCCAGAAGGAAAGAGACCACTGGGAAGACCAAGATGTAGGTGGGTGGGCAATATTAAAATGGGTCTTAGGGGGATAGGATGGGATGGTATGGATTGGATTGGATTGATGTGGCTCATGATAGGGGCGAGTGGAGGGCCCTTGTGAAAACGGTAATGGGCCTTCGGGATCCATAAAATGCTGGGAAATAACTGATTGGTCACCAGTAGCCAGTTGCTTGGCCGAGTGAAAGACTGATTAACTGACTAAGTCGATAGCAGGGTTGGGCTGATGATTTTTTGAGCTGGAAGGATTAGTTCAATTAAAAAAATCCACCTCATCGAGACTCGAACCCGCGACCTTTCGGTTTACAGCATAGTGCCTCAACCAACTACGTTACCGCTTGCCCCTATAACAAATTATACCCTGCTAATTTTCGTATGGATATTGAGGGTAAATTCATAATTTTATTCCGTATACGTATTACAGAAATATCTTCTCCTACCCACCTGACTATAGTAATAGAACACACTACCGAAACTTTGTGTTTGAAAAAAAAAGGAAAGTAGACAATGGACAGTGGACAGTGTCCGAAGCGATAATATTCATTATCATATAGCTTCACAGCGGATGTTTCCTCCAGTGTTTAGACATCCTTTGTGAAGTTCTGAAGTGGGTCATCGAACTGTATACACAAGACAGATTCGCAGTTGTAACAGTGGACAAGCAGTTCGCCTGTAGTCACAAGTGCAGATATGACACTCTGCTGGTTTTGGTGCCTTCAGCTGTGCTAGCGTCAATTCGACTAAATAATATTTAAAAATTCAGTTACCGTCTGACAGGAAACACCCTGTATCTATGCAGAAGTTAGACCTGACTCACTGACTGACTTCATGAAACTGAGAGCTCCTCTTGAGAAGCTTCCAGTTGTGCAGATACTTAAGAATTTCACAACATTTTATGGAACCCGAAGGTTCATTACCGTGTTCACAACGGCCCTCAGTTGGTCTCTTTCCTGAGCCAGATGAATCCATTCCGTACCACCCTATCCTATTTCACTGGGACCCATCTACATCTAGGTCTCCACATTGATATCTTTCCTTCTGGCTCTCTCACCAAAATCTTATATGCACTCCTCTTTCTCCCCATGCGTGCTACATGCTCTGATCATCTGATCTTCCTTGACTTTATCATTCTAATTACATTTGTCGCAGACTACAAGTTATGAAGCTCCTCATTAAGTAGTTTTCTACAACCTCCTGTCATTCTGAGTGAGATAGAACTCTTCAAAATTGTTACAGATTTTAAATATTTGATTTTACTGGACTGTTATGAAATAATAATAATAATAATAATAATAATAATAATAATAATGTCAGGTATGGGACACGCGGCAGCGTTGTTATTTGAGGCACTGTGCTACAAGCCGGAAGGTCGCGGGATCGATTCCCGATGAGGTCATTGGATTTTTTCAGTTTACCTAATCCTTCCAGCCGCACTCTGGCCCTGGGGTCGACTCAGCCTCTAACAGAAATGATTATCAGGAATATTCTTGGTGCTAAAGGGCGGCCGGCAGGTAAGGCTGACAACCTCACCGCCATCTGTGAGCCAACTGCCTAGAAAATATGGGAGCCTCGACGTCTTACCATCGCTTATTACAGGGATAGCTGTACCTTTTACTAGGTTTTATTTTCAGCTTACGATGGGAATAAATCATCACGCTGGTGATCTTTGTTCGACATTGAAGATGGAGTACACAGCATTTTATCTCAGAAGATGGAATTATTTATAACTACCGCTGTGCCAACCTCAAATCCTACACGCAGAATTTATTACCTTAAAATTCCATACTGCATACCTTCCAATATGTTTTAGATGGGGAATAGCTATTTCGCTTTCCCTTTGTTCAATATATCGTACTTTGTTCTGGCTCCAATCTGAGGACTTTGTGCTACAGAGCGGCTTCTAGTTCAAGCGGCAGCCACTATGTTGGGGAAGCGCCACTTCATGCCACTGAATTCTATCGATCTTACAGAAAACTCTACCACAGGAGCAATCGTAGCAATCCCTGTGTCTTCTGTATACTGGACGATGGAAACAGATCCTGTAGATCGACTTTAATCGAATTTAGGACATAAAGGCGACCGTGCAGAAGAACAAAAGCATATGACGCTCAACACGTTTGTGCGTGTTTTTCGGTTCTTTGGTTTAATGCCTAGGCATGTTTACTTTGAACCTAATTATAAACGGTGACACTAATGAAGATCTCACTTATGATGGCCAGAAACTGTTTATTGGGATTTTATAATTACATACTTAATTATCTTATCCTTTTTAAAAGGGACACGCGGTAGCGTAGTTGGTTGAGGCACTATGCTACAAGCCGGAAGGTCGCGAGTTCAGGTCCCAATGAGGTCACTAGATTTTTTCAATTGACCTAATCCTTCCAGCCGCACTATGGCCCTTGGGTCGACTCAGCCTCGAACAGAAATGAATCCCAGGAATATTCCTGGGGGTAAAGGGTGGCCGGCAGGTAAGGCTGACAACCTCACCGCCATCTATGAGCCGATTGTCTAGAAAATGTGGGAGCCTCGACGTCTCACAACCCTATGGGCCTCTACAGCCTGTTACAGGTATACCTTTAAATTTTTTTCTTATACTTACCTGATGATGACCAGATAAAATAGTCGAAACATGTTGTGATTTTAATAAAACAAATTGAATGTTATACATTCTCTGTGTTGCGTTAGACGGAACATCATAGTTGATTTGTTGATCACGCAACAGGATGCATTCCATAAGGAAGGTTCTGGTAGCTACCATCCGTCTTCAGCACTCAGTCAGAGATTACCTACACTGAAGTCTGATTATTATTTCCAAAACTGATTCATGGACAGCATTGCGGTTTGCGTCCAAGGGGGTGAGACGACAAAGTTTGCTTAAGAACGTAGTCTAAGCCTTAAGAATATTTAGACCTGCCGCTACGCCAACCCATTCCGTGTAACCCCGTGTAGTTTGGTAAATAAATATAAAGTATCAGAGTCCTTTTTACGGATAGCCCTTAGAGTTACGACTTTTTACTTTGAAATATAGTTGACACATTTAAAAGTAATTTTAATTATTTTTTTTTTGCAATTAATATTTCGTATACTTTTCGTCTTATTCAATTTCTAATTTTTACAGAAATCGGGAAGGAAAGGGGAGATTCATGGCGTCCTCCCCTCCTCATGTAGGCGTCCATGGTCTCATTGACAATAGACCTCGCCATTACACACTCATTTTATGCTCAACAAAATTAAGCGTGAAGTGTGGATGCCCTATGTTCAGATGTACAATAATAGAACAGAAATATTAATCGTTGCGATAATGGGATGAGATAATCAGGCAGGAATCGATCTGTGGTCAGTCTAGGTGGGAAGCTGTGGACAGTGTTCATTAACTGACCACGGAAATTGGCTGTAACTCTAATTCGGAAAGGTGCCAAATGGGCTAGCTCTCTTTCCAGCAGATTAGAAGCCGCTGCTAAGTGTAAGACATCACAGTTGTGTCCGTCGAGTGGGGACTGTACCTGGAGTCAGGGCTGGTCAAACCGGCGTCCGAATAAAATAGAAACAAGAGATTTCCAATCAGAACTAAACATAGATTACTTTCATATTATCTAAATTTGTAATACTACAAAGCCGGGGTAGCTCGGTATACCTACTGGCTACGGGCTGGACGACCGAGGGGTCGAAGTTCCAGTCCCGGTACGGTCAAGAATTTTCTCTTCAGCACGTCGTCCAGGCCGGCTCTGGGGCCCACCCAACCTCCTATCCAATGGGTACCGAGGGCTCTTTCTCCGGGGGTAAAGCGGCAGGGGCGTGAAGCTAACCACTCACCTCCAGCTAGTGCCGAGGTCAGGAAAATGTGGATCTATACATCCACTTCCCCATACGCCTTCATGGCGTAGTACTTAATTAGTTAAACACAAGTACAATAACAAAAGTACCAGATCTGTGAAAAAAATACAGTTCTGGCACTTTTGTTATTGTCACTTTATATTTGCGAATAACTTAAAATAAGTATAGATCCTTTCCACGTTAAATTTGTCGGAATTACCTTCAATGCTTCGCGTCGTCGCCATGTTTGTAATTTCACTTAGAAGCAACATTTCATATATAATATGTAGGCACGTTTATGATTTATCTCCCTACGAAATTTCAGTCGAATAGTTTTTGCTTCCTTTATTATTAATTAAATATTGTTAGTTTGGAGGTGAAGGAGAGATCTCCTCCGAAACGTCGGTGGACTTTCAACATACTAAACGCCGTTATAACCCAGAAGATTGAACTCTACATAACCACCGCTGTGAGAAATTCGAATGTTGAAGTATTCATAAGAAGTTTAATGAAAATCTGTCAATTCAGTAGGTATTAATAGGGGCATCCATACGGAAACTGTTGGAACTTTTTGCATGAAATTTACATTTCTGTTTTCTCTGTCACGCTATTTCAAAATATCAGAGTTGCAACGGGTGACTGTGACGGTTTTCAGATTTCTGTATGCTGGAACCCATTAAGACACAATTCCCTGTGACACAGTGTCTGTCGAGACAGTACCTGTCACGCCTCCATTACTAACTTTCCCCAAAATTCGATGTCACTTGGAATAACTTTCGGACAGGTATACCTATATTCTGGCATTAGTATGTGCGTACTTGTTCATTACAACACATCATCATGGTGTTAAGAAACGAACTTATTAGCTATACTCTGTCTGAAGCATCTCTGTGACTACGTCATATCTTGAGTAGCCAACCTTACGGAAGAAAATTCTCTTTTGTTCAGGAGCTTCACTGCTTAAGCCAGCTGGTTTGGTATTATTTTTTCTATAATATTGTCATGTGTACGGGGGTACGCGTGACGAAAATGACGGGCTCTAGTTTGGATGGTTGGATTTATTGACATTTCGATTACAGTATCTTTTAATTACAATTAATAAAGCTCTATTGATATTTACATAATTTGCAGTTCACCATTGTACACGCACTAGGATTCTCAGTTTCCAATAGTCGTCGCCTGGCAATGGTTCTTAACACAGAAACTAGCACTTCAAATCACTGTGAAGTCTTCTTTCTATTGTTCCATTACACTAGAACATCGGAACTCAACTAAAATTTGACCTCAGCTGCAAGCGGACTCGCGTTATATAGCCGCTGCACGAACAACGCAGAAAACACTATTCTACTGCAGACCACAAAGAAAGCGCAAGTCACGTGATTGCTACGCACCTAGTTGTGGTGACATCATTGCACTTGCGTGGAAGTGCGTTTACCGAAACGTTACCCAGAAACTGGTTGCATAACCCCTTTGTTCTATTGTTGCGTGTTGGACCGTGTTTACGGAGCCGTTGCGTGGCAATGAGTTGATCAAATCCGTTACACAATTATATTTTATAATATATTGTCACAACTTTGATATAGTGACTGTAGAGGGGCTCATGTTGGTAACTGGATGTATTGAACATTACAGATCGTAACTAAAAGTAACTATAGCACTATCGTTAATTCAGCTTCACGCCGCTGCCCCCTTACCCCTGGCGAAAGAGCCCTCGGTACCCATTGGATAGGGGGCTCTGTGGGCGCTGTGAGGAAAACAAAATTCTCTTTCTACTGCAGGGAATCGAACCCCAGTCCGTAACCCGTCTCTATAATGACTGAGTTATCCAGTCCATAATATTGCGTGTTATATAATTATGAATTCGGGTGTTCTAGAAACGAATTATGCTTTTTATGCTCAGTATTGTTGAATGACCGCCTCTGTGGTCTAGTGATCAAGAGTTCCTAACTACAGGTCCAGAGGTCTCGGGTTCGATTCTTGGCGCTACCAGACTTTCTGAGAAGTAGTGGGTCTGGAACGGGGTCCACTCAGCCTCATGAGGATAATTGAGGAGCTATTTCAAGGAAATAATGACTCCTGTCTAGAAAACCGAGATTAACGGCCGTGGGAGTCCGTTGCGCTGACCACATGACACCCTCTATCCAATAAAGTTATCACTAACTTTGCCGACAAGCGGCGGTCGCTCGGTCGGTATAGTTCGCTTGCGGACTAAAGCCACGGAGTTTGTTTTTGTTTTGTTTGTATTGCTGTCGGTATGGTTCGTTTCCTTCCATCTTCTTCCTGGTCCTGAAGATAATACTCTTCATAGACACCGCTGTCAGGTCCTCGGATCGAATCCATGACCTATATGCGTCTCCCAGAGTGAGATAAACAAATTTAATTTCGAAGAACGGGTGAAGTGGCATCTGAAGTTCAGTCTTCACGGCACTGGACAGGAGAAGATAAGGTTAAGGGTCTGAAGTGGAAACAAGAAATCATTTTCCAAAATTAATCTGATCTCCAATTATGTCACAAATGTTATTTCGAATCGCTACTGTCTCTCACGTGTCCGTGAACTTTTGCAAACTAGTCAACTAAAAGCAAAACTGTGCGCCATTAATTTTTGAAAATGTTTGCATGTCAACCGTGGCGTTAACTCGGACTCAGGAGCGGCAGAATGTCACAGTGTCCAACCGTCCATATCATATGAGACAGTAATTGATACATAGAAATGCTTTTACTGCAAAATTACGAACATTCCATTACCCTCCTCTACCCCACTTAATTTACCAACAAAATGTAAATGTTTGTTACCTCATAAACGTGGGGCATNTTACAGAATGTAAACGGATAAAGTACAAGAAGAAAGTTTAGGTTTCTCAGCGCCAAATTCGTAATATTCAGAACATATGAAAGGATTCCATTAAACGTCTTCACTATGGCCCTGGGGTCGACTCAGCCTCTAACAGAAATGAGTACCAGGAACCTTCCTGGGGGGGGGTAAAGGGCAGCCGGCGTTTAAGGCTGATAACCTCACCGCCATCTATGAAACGATTTGTCTAGAAAATGTGGGAGCCTCGACGTCTCACAACCCTGTGGCCCTCCATGGCCTCTTACAGGTGTATTGTATTGTATTGGAGAGGGTGGGTTTCCCCATGCACTTAGACCAACTCTTGGTCCATTGTGCGTCCCCCTATGATATTCTACCAGTCTCTATTCCCTATCGGTACTGGTGCGTGCCATCAGTCCCGACTCAGCCAGCGAGTTCGGCCTCTACTGGCTCAGCGGTATCTCGATGCTTCCCCCATCTACCAGAGGCGTTAGAGACTACTGTTGGGCGGGAAATGTCCTGAATTTGGCTCAGTGGTCCCCTTGAGACATGAGGTTCTTTTACCTGCCGTAAAGCTACGACACGGGACCCACGGCTTAAAGTCCCTCCCGGAGGACTTGTTCCCTGAAATTTTCCGCCCTTAAAATCTTACAGGTATAACTTTACCCTTTTTTTTACCACTTGAACAATGTCCATACAAAGCAATGATTGTAATGGGAATTCAAAATGGGGATAGATTCCTCCCTAACAGAAGGGAAGTTTGTGAGCTTAACCCCTTCCATGTTAGGCTTGAGCGTAGACGTTTTGCTTGTTTCTTGTTCGTTTGCTTGCTTCCGTTACTCTTCCAACCAACAAGTTGGAAGCAGTACTTGGCTCCGAAACATGGGTAAAATTCTACCAAACTACACGGCGTAATATCACGGAACAAAATAAATTTCTGGGACGTTGTGGTTTGAAAAGCTGGGGCCAGGAACAGCGTCTAAGATTAAGAAATATGTTTATACTTGAAGACTATTGTCTTCTGGGGTGTCACACCGGGTAGCCCGGTAGAAGTCCATCGACGTTTCGGGAAAGCGTACTGGTTCCATCATCATGGTCGAAGAGAAAGTTAAAGAAGAAGCCGACAAGATGTTTCTCCGAAACGTCTGTGTGCTTCTGCCTTAATTTTTGCTCTCTTTTATTGTCTGCTTCATGCTGGTTTATTGCGTGGCTTACTTTTCGGGCTTGAAGATTGAGGCAGTACGTTCCTTCGAAACGTTGGTGGCCTTCTACTGGACTACACAGCTTTACATCCAAGTCTCTAAGTAAGGTTAAGTAAAGGTATCCCTGTAACAGGCCGTGGGGGCCCACAGTATTGTGAGACGTCGAGGCTCCCACATTTTCTCTAGACAATCAGCTCACAGATGGCGGTGAGGTTGTCGGCCTTACGCGCCGGCCGCCCTTTACTCCCAGGAAGATTCCTGGTACTCATTTCTGTTAGAGGCTGAGTCGACCCCAGGGCCATAGTGAAGACGTTTAATGGAATCCTTTCATATGTTCTGAATATTACGAATTTGGCGCTGAGAAACCTAAACTTTCTTCTTGTACTTTATCCGTTTACATTCTGTAAGTCTGGAGCTGGGAAACAATCAGTAGTTTTGTGACTGCCTCTTTTTAGTTTCATTTTTCCTTCAAGGAACGAACCGCGTATGTGCGAAGACGCAGCGCGTAAATAGCGAGTGTCCCTAAGACTACGACCAGCAGATATATTATAATATGTATATGGAAGATATGTCTTTTCTCTCGTGTTATGCGATATCCTGAAATATATATTTAGGTATCAAGTATTGGCAAGTTTTATATAAAAATGCTTTGCAGTATCGTGAATGTTGTGTATCATATTTCTTCATGTCGAAGCAGACATGAACAGGTGGAATGGGGTGCTATGAATCTTGATGGTTAGGGTTTGTAGGTCAAATATAGGGTGGCGGGGTGTGTGGAGGGGTGTGTGGGTTGATGCGCATGGCAGAATGCGTGGATTTTAGCGCCTGGACCAGACCAGAGTGTTCAGTGCTGAGATGAGTTGGTGTAGTGATCACAGGGGATGTGTCCGCGGGTGACGCAAAGTGTGTATCTGTCGGTAGGATACATAAAGATGAGGGCTCAAGCAAGTGTAAGCAATTGGTCTTTTTGTTCCTTTGCAGGTTTTGAATTTCATTTAACCCTTTTCAGTGCTGTGAACTGGACATTTCATATTTGTTAAAAACCTTACCATTCGGTTATGGGCAGAAATGTCTTCGCCGATTTAAGAGCCCTTTTAACACTTTCACTGTCAACCCCGACTTTATTCATCACGCGCAAATATATCTGTAATCATTATGTTTAGTGTTTCTCCACGTACCATCAGTGAACATGTTCATGTTACACATTTTCTGAATTTGTATCGACTGTGTTGGATGCGAGGCAGCGCTGACTATGAATAGTGCAATGTAATGTCATATACTTCTGTACAAATGCATCGATGTTTCGGAGGAATATACTGCTTCCATCTTCAGGGTGAAAGAATAAGTCAGGTAAGAAACTAGCATGAAACTTGGGATGTAATGCCATTAGTGAAGTAGAATTTCAACAAGTTTCGGTGCTGTCTGCCTCTTGCTGGTTTATTGCTTTTATATCCTGAAGATGGCAGTAGTACGTTCCTCCGAATGTCGGTGTGCACCTACAGTTTGCATGGTGTTGCATCCGAAAAATTAGTGTTCTTTATAGAGACTGATGTGGGAACCTATATTCCAGTTCTGCTGCTTTGACTGGTTGTATACTTTGGGTTACTATTCTGCCCTGAGGATGGAGGCACTGATCATCTGCTTCACTGCGACGATACATCCTAGAATGTTGTGCTGTTTGCTTGTGCTGTGGTTAAAATTGAATTCTACATTTCGAGAAAGGAATTTAGTTTGGTCCCACTCAGGGCATGGATGTTTATGTGCGTTTTTCTGTGTTTGTATACAGGTAGAGGCCTTGCGACGAGCTGATCACCCGCCCAAGGAGTCCTACCGAATGTGTAAGATCTAGAAAAACCGAAGTGAACGGAGAAGCCATATTTCTGATATTACAGGGCACAAACACCATCTATCACGATATGTCACGACCGTAGCACTTTAACTGATACCATAACCCGGGTGATAACGTTGGCAGGTACACGTTTCGAATCCCGGCACTATCGTAGTCTCTCTTTCCTGATGTGTCTGTGTTTGCTCTCAAAGTCTCCAGGAAAAAAATTTCATTATACTCGCAGTGTCTTAAATTACACGGTTGTCTGCTTTCAAATCCGTACACACTCACCATCCCTGAATATCTCATGTTTTTTCGATGCTATATAGAACCTTTGCTGTTGAAACAGCGTTGTAAAATAAGTTACATTATAAATGTTTCTGTTGGAATCTGCTGTCTTCATTAATTTGTAAAGTTGCCCCTGTACTACGCCATGAAGGCGTATGGGGGAGATGTATAGATTCACATTTTCGTGACCTCGGCACTAGCTGGAGGTGTGGTCAGCTTCACGCCCTGGCCGCTTTACCCCCGGTGCCCATTGGATAGGAGGCTTAGTGCGTCCCAGACCCGGTCTGAACTCTGTGGAGAAGAGAAAATTCTTGACCCTACCGGGACTCGAACTCTGATCTCTCGATCGTCCAGCCCGTAGCCAGTCGCTATACCGACTGAGCTATCCCGGTTTCTATGTCTTCATTAATAGTTATTTTATTTGTGAACAAATTTCCAAGATGTACAGGGTGATTCATTTAAAACAGTACAGAAATAGCAGTTTACGTTACATTTCATTGAGCATGAAATGAACATGCATATTCAGAAAATTTGGTGGAGATGGTATCAGTCGTTAATAATTCAACCATGAATCATCTTGACCATGCTGGATATGGTGTTCTCACAGTCATCTTCTGTGGTGTGACATCTTGTCCTCCGCTGGAACTTCATCTGCATTCCGGGGGGGAACGTATGCCATTGTCAGGGTCGAAGAAGCGAGCAGCTCTAGGAAAACCTAGTTCAGAAATAGGTCTAGAAAAGAAAACAGAAAGGACCAGTAGGTGTAACAAGGAGAGCTGTGCTTGCAGCTTGCTACTTGATGGTTCGCTTACCTTACTCTTCGACCCTGAACATGGACGTTCCTGTGAAGCATTGGTGAACTTCTACAGGACTAAACTGCGTCATATCCAAGAGGACAGTAGGCCAAGTCATGATTTTGACAATGTTTTTAGATAAGAGCATCTGGCGTGTTATGTATTACTTTACGGTTTTGTATGAATCACCCTGTAGAAATAGTTGGTAATGAATTCTTCTTCTAATTAGTTTGTCTCTTCTTGGCATCAGTACTGTAGCGGTTTGTTGGAATTATTCATTTCAGTGTACAGAAGGGCTGGCAGGACCTGAAGATGGCTTTCGTGTATGCTGATTTCCATATTCGTCGTTATATCGGCGTCTCGGTTTGGGGTTGAAATAATTCTGCTAACACATCCGTCTACGGCAGGAAAGGCAAATGGGTGAGTTTGTTACTAAAGTAATATACAAACAGGATTACGATATCGGATTTATGAACGCCATTATATTTGGCATATTACATTGACAAGCATAACATAACTCGTAGTAATCCCGTGAATATTATCACGGGATTTTGATCGACGTTTAAAGTATGAAAGGATATTTTGGGAAATGTGTCCATGGGCTTCGACAGGTGGGAGGGATTAGCAAGGCGTCTGCCTTCGCGTGAATTAAAAAAAAAATCAAAACTGAAAGAATTAAGGAATTATACCAAATATTGATACGAAATGATTTTGAATGGAGTTTGTGACGTCATCTGTGTTTCAATAAAGAGACCCACGATTCTAGGGCAAACCGTAAAAAATATTTTTAATCAGCTTAATAGTAAGTCTACAAACGTTCTGGAGCCCCACTTCCCCTTCCTGGAAAATAATCCTAATGGTGGCTATCGTATTTGTCTCTCGTTCGGTCTGCATATTTCATACCCGAAGTTTTTTAACGCGTTTGGACGCAATTTTTGAAAGATTTGAGGTTCTCACAGCCGTAACCGTATTCTGGGATGTGATGCCCCGTCGTTTCGTAGATAGACACAGACATTTCGGAGAATCCTGCTACACATATCTTCAGGTTTTGACATAAAAGTTATTCTGCCCTGAAGATGGAGGCAGCAAGTTCCTCCAAAATGTTGGTACACGCCGTCACATTCAACAAGAAGATTATATGCTGTGATGTCTATTTATTGGATTTTAGTCTGTGAACTATAAGTTGTCTTGTGAATGTAATTTTAATCTTCACACTGGGAATTAGATGTGATTAATAACATAATCTGTTAATATACTGGTCACTATATGTACCACCAGTTTTGACATACTGAAGCCCTGCATTCTGCCCACACAGTGTATTCGTTCCGTATGGTTCTTACAATAAACAGCACTAACCATTTTGGTCTCTGTAGCGGTGACGTAATGTGTTTCCTGTGAGGTACGGACTGATCTTATATAAGTTAGGAGTCTGAGTAAGAGTCAAGAGGATTCCGAAGGCTCCGCAAGTCCTCAAACAGTAAAATTCGGAATTCGGAACTCAGAATCACTATGCTGGAGAGGGTCAATCAGTCTTTAAAGTGTTAATGAAGTGTACATAAAAATAAGTTTCGACTTCATATCTTCTTATCTTTTAGATTCTTTACCATCTTTTACTGGCCGATGGACGAAAAATCTGCAGTCGCCTTCCAGCAGGCCTTTTTGCAGCTTTTCCTTCTGTTACTGACGTCTTCTGGTACCTGGCTGAACCATCTTTTCCTGGCTCATCACATGCTTCTTTTTCCTTTAATCTAAATTTTGATAGCGTTATTTCTCTCTGTTGTTCATTTTACGGTGGTTTTAGTATCGCAAACCACATATCGTCGGATGTTATGTAGAACTGTGAACCTGAAATGATTTGGAAAGAAGCAGACACTCTAATTAATGCATTGTCCTTATACAAGGTATCCGGATGAAAGGTATCCAAAATAAAATCATTATAGTATCTCAGAAATAATTTATTATACACATTAATGGGTTACAGCACTACAAAGGGAAACTATCAAAGTTTTTCTCCTGTGTATATAACTTTCTCAATAAATTTAAATGTAGGCTCCCTTGGTAGCACGACAAATATCCAGACGATCCAGCATGTTTGGTGTTACCGTACCGACAGCGTCCCTTATGCGGGCTTTCAGGTGTTGAAGGTCTTAATGTTCTTCACATAACCCCACAAGAAAAAATCCACTGGGGTTAAATTTGGCGACCTAGGAGGCCAAGCCATTTGTCCACCTCTGCCAGTTCATATCCCAGCCATCTCTCTGTCCAGGTGATCCCTAACATGGTGGCAGAAATGTGGCGGCGCATGCGCGTAAGCCAGGCATGAACCTCAGAGTTTTCCTTTCCGATGACATAAACCGGACACGTGTATGACAGTTTCCGAGATATACATTTTTTATTTTGGATACCCATTCATCCGGACACTCTATATTTGCATGAAGGTACCTAAGGAAACCACGAAAGACATCACTCACGATTTACAATGCTCCAGCCGAGATTAGAACCAAACACCTCCAAAGTGCAGGTCTAAAGCGTTGCTTGTTTACTTGTACCACAGCTCTGTCCATTCTCTTTATATGGACAAACCTATTGCAATATTCTGACTATTAAGAAATTTTGAATATGTACGCAGAATTACAAAGAACTTTCCAATTTTGTTTTCATATTTATTCAACTGCATTTCTTTCTTTCCTGTCTCCTCTAAGTTGATTGTGGTTTGGGTGGCTACATTTATAACGCTGTGAGAAGCCTGAGGGTTGCAGATAAGGGTTGCACAGCGCCCTCTCTGTCCAACAAAAGAACATTAACCCTCATTTGCCTAAACCTCTGAAACAAGTGGCGTTCTTAGAGCACCCTAGTGAGTAAAATCGAAACTACCATCACTTTATGCTAATGACACTCAGCCGTGTTGGGTTGTTCTTGTGTGTTGCCGTTTGTGTTGTGAAAATGGAGACGAGCGATTAAAAAAAAAGGGTGTTTCGATTAGAACTCCTAAAATCCATGGGCATTATTATCTTTGACATGTGTCATGTAGGCAAAGGTAAAAAGGTAAAGCTATCCCCGTAACTATCCCTTGTGCTCTTCTCTAAGTATAATTAGAATGATCAAGTCAAGGAGAATGAGGTGGACAGGGCATGTAGCACGAATGGAGGAGAGAAATGCATATAGGATATTTGTTGGAAAGCCACGAGGAAAGAGACCGCTGGGAAGACCAAGGCATAGGTGGGTGGACAATATTAAAATGGAGCTTAGAGAGATAGGATGGGATGGTATTGATTGGATTGATCTGGCTCAGGATAGGGACCAGTGGAGGGCTCTTGTGAACACGGTAATGAACCTTCGGGTTCCATAAAATGCTGGAAAGTTCTTGGGTAGCTGCACAATTAGCGGCTCCTCAAGAAGGGCTCAGCTCCATGAGTAAGTAATCCCTGTAGCTGGCCTTGGAGGCTCATAGGGTTGTGAGACGTCGAGGCTCTCACATTTTGTAGACAGTCGGCTCACAGATGGCGGTGAGGTCAGCCTTACACGCCGGCGCCCTTTACCCCCCAGGAAGTTTCCCGTTAGATAGATTTACGATAGAAAGTAATTGACGTTGCGGGTGCAGTTTGATCTTCCGAAACGTCCGTGAAATTCTACCGTACTATTTTAACCCCCGTGAGAACCTCAAACCCAACATGTTTAGTGACTAGTTCGGCTTGTAATTTCTGTTCAGATATGAGGGCAGTAGACGAGCACAGAACAGCACAAAATTATTTTATTTTATTCTTCCTCTCACCCCTTGGTACGTTTGGCATTTGATATTTCTCGTCCAAATATATAAAGTGTTAAGTGATGTGTTTCGAAAAAATCAATTTCGACCGAGATAATTTGTGGTTTATATATTCTTAAGCTTTTCATATCCTTTTTTCGCTTTTGTTATTACCAGGGCCCGGATTTTGATGACCTGAAAATATTTATAGAATGACCGAAAAAAATCCAGAAAAATGACCTAAAATAGGACCCAAAAATGTAATATGCAGGGCCCGGAAAAAATGACCTAAAGAGAAAAGAAAGAACACTTCGCTTCCATGTTATTCACATTTCAGAAAACATATGAAGAAAAATTCCTTAAAATGGCCAAAAATGACAAGAAATACCCTTAAAAGTCCAAAAATTTACCAAAAAATTACCCCCCCAAATGAAAAAAGACCTTAAACCTAAAAATGTCAAAAAATGACAAAAAATTGCCCATAAAATTTACATTTCTGTAACCAGCAGCTCATATCCGAGATTTATATATTTAAGAGCATCGCATAGGATACAAGGAAAAAAAGATGACATGTCATCAAAATCCGGGCCCTGGATATTAGAAATATATTTTGGATTTGTATCATATTGTAAGGGAGCCTGGTTAGACGAGTCGATATAGCGACTGGCTACGGGCTGGACGGCCGAGAGGTCGGAGTTCGAGTCCCTGTAGGGTCGTAATTTTCTCCACGTCGTCCAGACAGGCTCTGGGGTACACCAAAACTCCTATCCAGTGAGTACGGAGGGGTAAAGCGGCCGGGGCGTGAAGCTGACAACTCAAGCTAGCTTCGAAGTAAAGAAAATGTGGATCTATACATCCACTCCCCCATACGTCTTCATGGCGTAATGCTTAAGTATTTAAGCACAGGGACAACTTTACCTTTTATCATACTCTAAGGTTCCTTTTTGTAAAAGAAAAGTTATTGAAGGGGGCAAAAATCATATTTGCATAGGACCCTGCATTGCCTTAAAGCAGATCTGGCAAGAATGTGTAAGTGTATCTGTGACTCGCCTGTCGTTCCGCCCATAGCCTAGTCACTATATTGACTGAGCTGTTAACTTCACAAATTGCGCTGACTACTGATAATAAATGTCAATGACCAGCAGGGGCGGAAATGACTTTTCAGATAGACGCCCTAGATCAGTAGAAAGAGCCGGGGGAATGACCGACATATATTAGGAAGGAAATTATTGCGTTGTGGGCTCATCAATTCCCTCCCCCCCCTCCCCCAGGTATTTGGGAAAGACAGTAACACAGCAACATTTGATCCAGGAGGAAATTAGGAGATTGAACTCGGGTAATGCTTGTTACCATTCAGTCTAGAACCTTTTGTCTTCTCGTCTGCTGTCCAAAAACATAAAAATTAGAATATACGAAAATATAATTTTGCTCGTGGTTCTGTATGGGTGTGAAATTTGGTCTCTGACATTAAGGGAGGAACACAGACTGAGGATGTGTTTGAGAACAGGGTGTTGAGGAGAATATTTGGACCGAAGAGAGAAGAAGTGACAGGAGGTTGGAGAAAACTGCATAATGAGGAGCTTCATAACTTGTACTCTTCTCCAAGTATAATTAGAATGATCAAGTTAAGGAGGATGAGATGGACAGGGCGTGGAGTACGAATGATGGAGAAGAGGAATGCGTATAGGATATTGGTGGGAAAACCGGAAGGAAAGAGACCACAAGGAAGATATAGATTTGGGGATAATGTTAAGATGGATTTTACAAAGATAGAATGGACTGGATTGATCTGGCTCAGGATAAGGACCATTGAAGGGCTCTTGTGAAAACGGTAATGAAACTTCGGGTTCCATAAAATGTTGGAGAAATTCTTGTTTAGCTGCGCAACTGGCGGCTCCTCAAGAAAGGCCCAGCTGCATGGAGTTCTGTTGTTGTGAGCCATGGGTATATCGTAAAGCAATGGAAATACAAACAAACCAAACTCCATGGCCTCTAGTCTGTAAGCGAACTATACCGACCGAGCGACCGCCGTTTGTCAGCGAAGTTAGTACCAACTTTAGCTGATAGAGGGTGTCGCGTGGTCAGCGCAACGAATCACCACGGCCGTTAATCTCTGTTTTCTAGACCGGAGCCGCTATTTCCTTGAAGTAGCTCCCCAGTTATCCTCACAAGGCTGAGTGGACCCCGTTCCAGACCTACTGCTTCTCAGAAAATCTGGTAGACCCGGGAATCGAACCCGGGACCTCTGGATCTGTAGCCAGGAACTGTGACCACTAGACCACAGAGGCTGTCAAGACAGTGGGAATAACTTCGTTAAAGAAGGCTCCCTGGATCTAGGCAGACAGCGTCTTCTCGCGTTTGCCTCTACACGTATTTCCAGACCTGATGACCACACGCCAAAGTCCAAGTTGATTCTTGGTAAGGTCTGAGTAAGCTTACGTAAGATTATCTCATACTTAGCGAAATGATTTAGTCTGCATTTAGATCGAGCAGCCCAAGAGATTAATGCGGAATTTGTATTCATTAAGAAATGACAAGTTGCAATGGCGATGGGTTATGAGCAGCTTAGCATAGCAAGAAGTTTAAAGACAAGGGGGCCCTTCGCTTCTACCGTGAACAAAGAAGGTACGTAAGGGTGGATAAAGGGTAGGCGGGGTTGTAAATAAGGGAAGTGTTTTAATCAGTAACTTTCTAACGAGGGTGGCTGGGGCTTACGACGAACTCGGTTCAAACATGACAAGTTCCACCCTTTCTTCAGGCATGTCCCTCTAAATGTTTATTTTTTTTTTGGATATTTCTGTTGTTAGGGACCCAATGTTAATGTCATAATTTTCTTGCATGTGTTATTAGGCGGGTTACCGTGGCGGTAACACTATAAGCTTATAGGATTTGATGTTTTCACAGCGGCGTGTATGACGAACCCTGATTTTCTGAGATATAACGCCTCTGTTTCGGAGGAAAATGTCGCCTCCATCTTCAGGGTCGAAGAATAATCTAACCAAAAGACGCGCGTGAAGCAGGTAGCAAGCTGTCGTTATAACCCAAAATATAGAACTCTTTCTTGTAGATTTGAGTTTGAGAATGTTCGGTTCGGATTTGGGTCGAAACAACCGAGTTTTTTACATGGATTTTCCCAGTCACTCCAGAAAAAATTCTGGGATACACCTCGAAAAGGCAAAAGGCAAGTAATGGAGAGGAATGAGCATCTATTATAAAGGAGGGCGCGCCTGCATGTCTTCGGCTGTTTTTTCACTACAGGCCCAGTGGGCCTAGGCCTACCTCCATGAACTTCTCCGTTCACTTCGGTTTTTCTAGATCTTACACACTCGGTAGGACTCCTTGGGCGGGTGATCAGCTCGCAGCAAGGCCTCTACCTGTACACAAACACAGAAAAATGCACACAAACATCCATGCCTTGAGTGGGATTCGAACCCACGATCCCGGCTTCCGAGCGAGCGAAGACAGTGCATGCCTTAGACCGCGCGGCTACTGTGACCGGCAGTGTATAAGAATAATATATAAGAATTCAGTCCGTACCTCACAGGAAACAGATCCGAACCCACGATCCCGGCTTCCGAGCGAGCGAAGACAGTACATGCCTTAGACCGCTCGGCTACCGTGACCGGCAGTGTATAAGAATAATATATAAGAATTCAGTCCGTACCTCACAGGAAACAGATCCGAACCCACGATCCCGGCTTCCGAGCGAGCGAAGACAGTACATGCCTTAGACCGCTCGGCTACCGTGACCGGCAGTGTATAAGAATAATATATAAGAATTCAGTGCGTACCTCACAGGAAACAGATTCGAACCCACGATCCCGGCTTCCGAGCGAGCGAAGACAGTTCATGCCTTAGACCGCTCGGCTACTGTGACCGGCCTTCGGCTGTTTATTGCTGCCTAAAAGTCAACTTAAACATCCTTCAATAAACCCAATATATATATTTAAATTAAACACTTGTCAAGCTGTACACTGGCCTGACTTCAGTGTGTAAATGTATAAAAATGAACGAAGCTGTTGGTAGAACACGTTGTATATAGGCCAGCGAGATCTGAACAGAACATCGATGTAAATAAAATTACTGAGACACGAAAATAAAATCGAGTGAATATGAATTGCTAAATTAATTAATAAGGTAAACCTAAAGGTAAAATTGTCCCTGTGCTTCAGTAATTAAGCACTACGCCATGAGGGCGTATGGGGGAGTTGGTGTATAGATCCACATTTTCTGATCTGACATTAGCTGGAGGAGAGTGGTCAGCTTCACACTGCGGCCGCTTTACCCCCGATACTCATTGCATAGGGGGTGGACCCCAGAGCCGGTCTGGACGACATGAAGAAGTGAAAATTCTTGCCCCACCGGGACTGGAACTCCGACCTTTTGGCGTCCAGCCCGTATCCAGTTGCTATACCGGCTACTCTATCCCGGTTCTTAATTAATAAACAAATAAAAATGGAAATACAACCGAAACTTTTGACATAGCATAAATCACAGATGTCAGGTAATAGATAAAGTTTTCCCTGTGCTTACTTATGAAACACTGTCATGAAGATGTGTGGGGGAGTGGAGGTATAGCTCCACTATTCTTGACCACGGCATTAGATGTAGGTGAGTGGACAGCTTCAAGCTCCTGCTGCTTTTCACCCAAGGAAACAATCCCCGGTACCCATTGTAAGGAGGCTTGGTGGGCCCAAAGCCGGTCTGGTCATTGTGGAGAACAGAAAGAGCCTGCCTGTACCTAGGCTCGAACCCCTGCCGTCCAGCTATCCCGGTTGTACAGACCACAGTGCAGTGTACCTATCGCTACAGATTTAACGCACAGTTCAAGGTCTGATGTATTGGCTTCGGGTTTCAGACTGAAGAGCGGAAGTTGATGGCCGGGGGAGACTCGATAGAGGTGGCTGAAGCTTCATGTTCATGATGGAGCAGCCTTGGAGTACTTGCCGTGCTTCAAGTATTTACTTTTCTCGAGTGGGGCTCGTCTAGCTACTGAACTCGCTCTCCCTCCGTCTGTCTTGTTATTTTTTCGGAGTGGTCTTATATCGAATTTCTGAAGCATCCAATAGACTCTGGAGCGAGTGATGAATTGGGATTGACGTGAGAAGAAGCAAACATTGCTGATTTTAAGCTGCTTTGCTCTTATACTCCGTCTGCTATTGGGGGATAAATTGCATCATCTGCCAGTTAGTGACGTAGAACGGTACGTCATCATTAGGAAGTTACTAGATTCAGTTTTCGACATATCATTTCGGTATTCACATGCCGGTGGGAAATTGAAACATATGTTTCTGGACGTTATCGATCGCCATTTCTGTTTATATTACAACACACAACGTTTCGAAGACGATTCTGTCTCCGTCCTCAGGTTTCACCAATAATCTATTACTCTAATCCATATAAAAAAAATTAAAAAAGAAATGAACCTCAAGAAGCCGTCACTAGCAAAAAGGAAAAGTGATATACCGATAGGCTACTCGGGACGAACAGCCTTAAGAAGGGACGAAATAATCCATTGCTAGACAACTGATTGTTAAAACACGTTTCGCGGCAACGAACACGCATGGAGGAATCAAAGCGTTGCCCTGAATCAACACGCGGTTTTCATCATGTTGGATTGTATTAAGTTTCATTAGATCGAACTGGATTGAATTACATTGGATTTTATTGGATTTGAGTAGATTTTATTGGATTAATTGATTTATCTGGAGGGATGGAGGATCATTGGATAGCTTCAGCAAACCTCCCGATTGTGGGCTACCGCTGCGTCAACCTACTATTTAAAATGACCCAAGGTAGTTGCTATTTCACCTTGATTTAGGTTTGTGGTTTCCTTGGTAACACCAGCAGTTATCAGTTCGACCGGTGCATATCTGTCTCATTCTTGGGAGTGAGGAAACGCCCACCGATTGCCGTCCATGGGCTGAGGACCGCAGTGTTCCACTGTCTGAAACTTTGCACACAGTTCCCAATGTATTAATAATTCCTGAAGCAGTTGGCTGATGTTTGCTGTTCTGTGTATAAAGTTAGCACTTAACACGTAGAATAGACCAACTCTGCCGGAAGAGATACCTAGAGACTTGTGTTTAATCAAACTTGAAACAGATTGACCCATATCCACGAACTCTGAACTCAGCATTTCGGCTATAATGTGGTGAAGAGATCACCGCCCCATTTGTTGAAATTGCACTGTTGTTCCCTTAAGATATCAGGGCGTTGAGGAGAATATTTGGACCAAAGAGAAATGAAGTGACAGGAGGCTGGAGAAAACTGCATAATGAGGAGCTTCATAACTTGTACTCTTCTCCAAGTATAATTAGAATGGTCAAGTCAAGGAGGATCAGATGGGCAGGGCATGTAGCACGAATGGGGGAGAAGAGGAATGCGTATAGGATATTGGTGGGAAAGCCAGAAGGAAGGAGACCACTGGGAAGACCAAGGCTAGGTGGGTGGACAATATTAAAATGGATCTTAGAGAGATAGGATGGGATGGTATGGATTGGATTGATCTGGCTGAGGGTAGGGACCAGTGGAGGGCTCTTGTGAACACAGTAATAAACCTTCGGTTTACATAAAATGCTAGGAAATTCTTGAGTATATGCAGAATTGGCTTCTCAAGAAGGGGTCAGCTCCATAAGTAAGTAAGTTCTCTTAAGATGCTTAGAGTTACGTGGTTTATATATGCCGGTCACGGTAGCTGAGCGGTCTAAGGCATGTACTGTCTTCGCTCGCTGGGAAACCGGGATCGTGGGTTCGAATCCCACACAAGGCATGGATGTTTGGTGTGTATATGCGTTTATTTTGTGTTGTCCTGTGTTTAGGTAGAGGCCTTGTGACGAGCTGATCACCCGTCCAAGGAGTCCTTCCGACTGTAAAATGATCATGAAACAGAAATCAACCCTATGCTACGAATTGGGAGGGAGAAGAAGAAATAAAACCTGGGATACCTCAGTAGCTAAGTTTCGGGATGAACAAGCGGCTGATCTCGGTTCGATTCCTGATTGGAGCATATATTCTGGCGTCCAGAATGGCTTTGTCTGCCTATATAACAGCCCGGGAAGTGAATGTAACCATTCAGATGAGCTGCGTCTCCACTCCCCCCATACATCTTCATTGCGTGAGGCGTAAGTAATTAAGCACATGGACAACAATGGGAAAGAGTGAGGCAGCAAGCAGAGCCATCTCGTGGAAGTCTACCGAAGTTTCGGAGAGACCCACTGCCTCGGTTTTGAACGTCCAAGCATAAGACTGCAAGAAATAACTTTGCTTTTGTTGCTTTCATGCCAGGCTTTCTCTGCGGTCCTGAAGATGGAGTCATTACGTTCCTACGAAAAGTCGGTGGACTCATAATAACATTGCGTTACTTCCCAAATGATAATACGTCAACTTGTAGCGTTGCATCCTGTTTGTGAAGTTTGTAAATGAAAATGGAGAGGTTTGTTTTCCGTCTAACAAACAATTCATTTTCATTATTTAATAACTCATTCTCTCACAGTCTGTGTTCCCTCTACATATGAGAGACCAAAGAGCAAAGATCAATAAATTACGTTGATAAAGGTGAAGTAAAAAAAAATAAAGCTATCCCTGTAACAGGCCGTAGAGGCCCATAGGGTTGTGAGCCGTCGAGGTTCCCACATTTTCTCTAGAAATCGGCTCACAAATGGCGGTACGGTTGTCAGCCTTACGCTCCGGCTACCCTTAACCCCCAGGAAGATTCCTGGTACTCATTTCTTTTAGAGGCTGAGTCGACCTCAGTGCCGCAATGCGGCTGGGAGGGTAGGTCAATTGAGAAAAATACAATGATCTCATCGGGAATTGAACCCGGGTCCTTCCGCCTTATAGCATAGTGCCTCAAACAACTACACTACCGGGTGCTTCCAGATCTACTTTAAACTGATTGATGAATATTTTTCGATTTGTTTTTGTCGTTACCAAATAACTTGCCATATTTTCACAGGATGTATTGGTTACGTGATGTTGGTTTATATTGTGCTAACGAGGCGTAAGGAAAACGGGAAAAAAGATGGATCTCAGGGAAATTGGTTGTGGGAGCGAGAAGTTGATGGAAATTGAGGCCTGTTGGAGGGTTACTGAACTGTTGGGGTCTGTTACTACGTGGTTATTTAGTTGTCTAATTAAGTTGCCTCATTCTGTGGAATATAATCGGTAAAACGAGGACTCGCTACCTGCCAGAATAATGCTGTAATTCAATTAAAAGGTTTTATGTACCTCGCTCGTCTGCAACAGAGAACACAACATCAAAAGGAATACTGAAGCACGCGCGAACATATGCGACCGCTTACGGACGTCACACGAACAGAAGTTAGGTAATGGATCGGCCGCGCTATAGCTCAAGCGGTTAGTCTCTGGCTTCCCACCGCGGCGGCCCGGGCTCGATCCCGGGTCTGGTCAAGTGGGATTTGTGGTGGACAAAGTGGCGCTGGGGCAGGTTCTCTCCGAGTACTTCGGTTTCCCCTGCCAATCTTCATTCCACCAATTGCTCCACAATCACCCTCACCTATCATCTGGGGCTGGTACAATAGGCCAGAAGTGGGCGCAGTACAAGGGACTTAGCCCTACCCCACTAGCAATAAAGAAAGGAATAGGTAATGAATCTGCAGTTATAGCAGTTATCCGCCATTTTGAACATATTAATCAAATTGTGAACAAAACAACAACAAGAGATGGCATATGCTAGTCAACAGAGTAAGGACACGGTAAAGTTGTCCTTGTGCTTAACTAATTAAACACTACGGAATTAAGGCGTATGGGGGAGTAGATATATAGATCCACATTTTCTTGATCTCGGCTCTAGTTGGAGGTGAATTGCCAGCTTCACGTCCCTGCTGCTTTACCCCTTGCATACGAGGCTGGATGGGTCCAGTACCGGTCTGGGCGCCGTGGAGAGGGAAAAATCTTGCACCTACCGGGACTCGAACTCTAACCCCTCGGTTGTCCAATCAGTCGCTATACCGACTGAGCTATCCCGGCTCCTTAGTTTCATTTTACGTACAACAGACAATTATTACGGAACAACTACAATTGTTTATGTTTTCAGTTTCTACTATTGAGAGTGGTTTACAGAAAGAGAAACGCGACATGATAGGGGAGTACCATAGGGGGTTGGTCGTTGGCTATTGAAAGAGGTGGACTGTGGTAACGAATGCTTTGTGTGGGGGGGGGGAGTTGGATAGAAGGGTGATATGGAGGCGGCAGAAACTGTGGACTATTGCGACAATGTAGTATTACTGTGCAACCCCCTTTACCCTCAACTACCCCCTTCAACTGGTCTTCTCTGTCGGCCCTTGAGCTCTCTCAGCCCAGCTGTTGCCATGGCTACGAGCTCCCCGTCTCTTTCTGTAACAGAGAACATGTCCATTGGCAACTCCTTGCAACCCGTTCAACAGCGGCTAGAGGAACTCTGCAGCAGTTGGCAACACTTGAGGAACTAGACACCTTATTTACCTTCAAGTACCGTATTTACGCATGTATAGGCCGCGTGCGTGTATAGGCCGCAGCACAATTTTCAGACAGAAATTATAGAAAAAATAATTTTCTTGGAATATTATTTCAGGAGTATTACACTCTGTATTACTAATTATGAATATAATTTTTTTTAAATGAAGTGTGATTTCGAATATTTCGAATATAAGCCGCACCCCAGTTTTCCTCTTGAATTTTTGGCAAAAAATGTGCGGCCTATACATGCGTAAATACGGTAATTCCAATTGTGTATGTGCTGGGATGTGACCTCGTATATTGCGGCAGTTCGCCTACGTTTCGAAGTAATATAATGCTTCCATCTTTAGGATCGAAGATTAAGTCAAGTAGGAAGCATATCTTGATGATGCAGACAGTATATTCATCCGAAATATTGTGACCGCAATCTCCTCTGAAACGGCGGCAAAAAGTTTACCCTGTAGATGGAGGCAGTATGTTTATACGAAACGTCGGCGAACCCTTAGTTTATTTGTTTCTTGTTACCTTCGTGACTTACATATCGATTCTGACTTTGAAGGCGAAAGTGCTCTAGTAACCTCAACACAGGAGGCTGGCTGGGCACCAGCGCCGATCTTGGCGCTGAGGAGTGGAGAAAGTTTTGTTGCCTTTGTCGGGAATCGAACACTGGCCATCCAGCCTTTAGCCCGTCGCTATACCATCCTATAAAATGGGTCCCGGGGTGGTGGTGGTAAAGCGTCCGGAACGTGAAACTGATCACTCACTTCCATCTATTGCCGATGTCATGAATGGTTCAGCTAGGCCTTCAAGGCTTGGTGTTTAATTGATTAAGCAGAAGGAAAACTTTTTCTTTTAATATATATAAAGTTGGCACTAACTTCGCTGACAAGCGGCGGTCGCTCTGTCGGTATAGTTCGCTTGCGGACTAAAGCCACTGAGTTTGTTTTTATTGTAATTTTGAAAGGCCATATTGTAGTCGCCTTAGTAAAAGGTTTATTGTAGATGAGATTGAACAAACATTAGCGATTTCAAACCTTAGAACATTCTCAACATTTGTTTGAAGGCAGAGGAAAACCAAGAAAACCTTAATTAGACAGCTGTTGCAGTACCTTCCCGAAGCACACTGACTTTTAGCCAGCAGCCCGACAAACAAAAAGGAACATATAATTTCATTAAAGTGTCCCCAATATATGTGCTCAGAAACACAATACATTAGTCATAACGATTTATTGGTTATGAAAAGAAAAGGTTCTGTAAGACGTTTCTTTCATCAACATTAATTCCACATCTGTGAGCCGATTGTCTAGAAAATGTGGGAGCCTCCACGGCCTCTTACAGGGATATCTTTATTTTGAGGGCACGCGGTAGCGTAGTTGGTTGAGGCACTATACCACAAGCCTGAAGGTCACGGGTTTCATTCCCGATGAGGTCATTGGATTTTTAAACTGACCTAATCCTTCCAGTCGCACTATGGCCCTGGGGTCGACTCAGCCTCTAACAGAAATTAGTACCAGGAATCTTCTTGGGGTGTAAAGGGCAGCCTGCGCGTAAGGCTGACAACCTCACCGCCATCTGTGAGCCGCTTGCTCTACAACAGCCGTGTCAAACATGCGGCCCCCATAGCCACAGAGGGCGGCCCCTCAACTTTTAGAGCTAATTGATATTAAAATCAATATTAAAATTTTAGTAGAAATATTTTTTTGTAAAGACAATTTTCCAACAGAGCAGAAGACAAGAAGTCTCACGCAGACATAAATTAGTAGGCTGCAGGAAATTCAATGTTTTGCTATTTCTAACATAATTTCTTGTGTAATCTCTCTCTTTTTACATATTGAAAAGCTGTTTGATACTTGTCAAAAATGGCATTATCTTGCTTTTTAAAACTGTAAGATATGTGACTTTAGGTAATTATATTGAAATTATTCCTAAATAATAAATAGAATTAAATTTCCTTGTATCAAAATCTAATGTATATTTCTATTTTGAAGTGCGGCCCTGGACTATTATTTATAGGGCTGAGATGGCCCTCGGTACTAGTTGAGTTTTACATACCTGGTCTAGAAAATGTGGGAGCCTCGACGTCTCACAACCCTATGGGCCTCCACGGCCTGTTACAGGGATAGTTTCACTTAACCTCACCGCCATCTGTGAGCCGATTGTCTAGATACTGTGGGAGCCTCGACGTCTCACAATCCTATGAGCCTCCACGGTCTGTTACAGGTATAGCTTTAACTTTTTTATGGGAATATCAATTGGAAATCTGAAAAGAGAGCAAAAGATAACAATAGAAGAGGAGATAAAGGAATGAAGTCATAGGAGAAGGGAGAGATATTTTATTTTATTTGGGAGCGGGTGAGAAAAAAGAGATAAATTTGTTAAAAGTCCCTACGCAACGCCCACTAGCCCTTCTGATAAGAACACAATGAAGGTGGGAGCGGTGGGATGTTTCAGAAATTCTGGCTTGAGACAGGGGCCGCGGAATTGTGGCTTTCTGAATTAATATCGAATTACTTGATTTGGAAAGAGAATTTGGCTGCATTTAGAGGAAGTAACACGCAGTAACCAGGACACACTGGAGCAGGATCTCTTCAGTTTTCTTTTAAACTAGTCACACTCTATACGTGTGCTTATTATTAAAACCTGTATAAAATTGCATCTGAATTAATCCACAAATTTTGGAGTATTTACAACATTTTATTAAACCTTGCATTTCCAAAAACTTGTTGTCCTGTATTTTTGACGAAACTTTAGTTTCATGATTGTCATACTATTATGGATAGAATTTGAAATGGATTTTAACAATACTTTTATTGGTTTACATTTAATAAATTATTTAGTCAGCTATAAGAATAAAAATGAATATTGCTTTATATATAAAATTATTGTTTTACTTAATACTGAATCCCGCGTGGAGGCAGGTTAGAATACCCCCACCGTAGCCCTTCGAGCCGTAGGTGGCGACGAAAAGGGAACCCGTTGCCCGGGGGTATAACTGGACCACCCTGTTCCTGGGGGATATCAATACGGGGGCCTGGCCCTACAGGTTGGGGTTGGAGACAAGGATGAGGACCTTGTTCTGTTAAAAATTATTGTTGCGAAACACAAGAAAGTGAAATCCTGATAGCCTAATTTAGCAGACAAGTCTGGCAGAATCATGTAAAGAATGCTATAGTTCAAAAAGGGATATTTTGCCAGAGATGATGGGTTCATATTAAATCCGAAAGAAAAACCCGGGCCAAAACCTGCCAAACAGAATACGGTAAACAACCAGAAAAGATTTCATGCATGCAGCATATTTTGCTAGGAGTACGTTCATTTTCTTTATAGGAGTATGAACCCAGATCACGTGAGGAGTGAAATGAAACTTAGAGTTTGAGTAACACCCAAACAAAAAAACTCCGTTGCCTGTAGTCCACAAGCGAACTATACCGACCGAGCGACCGCCGCTTATCGGCGAAGTTAGTGCCAACTTTAGCGGATAGAAGGTGTCGCGTGGTCAGCGCAGCGGATTCCCACAGCCGTTAATCTCGGTTTTCTAGACCGGAGCCGCTGTTTCCTTGAAATAACTCCTCGATTATCCTCATGAGGGCGAGGGGACCCCGTTCCAGACCCACTACTTCTCAGAAAATCTGGTAGCGCATGGAATCGAACCCGGGACCTCTGGATCTGTATCCAGGAAATCTACACCACAGAAGCGGTCTTGAATAACACTCAGGTGTTTAAAACCGGTGGCTCAGTCGGTTGTTTGAATGGGTACAGGAGGCTTAAACATTATGTTGGCTTTTAATTGTATTTGTTAAAAATATAAAATCGCATTTCTTTGTTCGCGACAGATGCCGAAATTCACCTCAGTTACCCCGCGAAGGGTTAAACTGACACCTCGAATCAAATGGTGTTGCCCTTTCTCTCATTCAGCCATTTTCTTGTGACGTTAGCAAGGGCGGCGTTTTAACTCCTGAACAGACAACTAAACTGTCTCGCCCCTTCCTTCAGGCTACCCGCACGTCACGCGTACTCACAGTTGTAAGCAAAAAGTATGCTTTTTTACTTTCTCCCATTCTTTATTTTCCCCTCTTCTCTCACTCTCCTCTTTGCCTGGTCTGAAGCATGACGCATCTGGATCAGAAACGATGGATGCTGGTTCCGTTACAGGGTGAGAGAGAGAGGTCCGTTGTCATGGTAACAAAAGAAAGGTACATATCGGTCAAATCCCAATGGGAACTCTGTCTTGATGATGCTGAATGGCTGAAATTGTGTGTATATAGTACTTATCTTGTAGGTTAAAACGATACTATATCAACTGCAGATGTTATTTAGGGTCAAATGCAATTAAAATGAATGCCTAATATGAATTAAAGTCCGCCACTGTTCTGTATTGAGTCAAAAAAAAAAAAGCTCGGTGGCCCGTAGTTCTCAAGCGAACCATACCGACCGAGCGACCGCCGCTTGTTGGCGATGTTAGTGCCAACTTTTGCGGATAGAGGGATAGAGAGTGTTGCGTGGTCAGCGCAATAGATTCACACGGCCGGTAAAGTCCATGTCTGCTATGGGGTCTCTCCAGCCTCCTGTACAATGGGTACCTGGAATCTTTCCCTGGGGATAAATCGACCGGAACGTGAAAGTGACCACCACCATCTTATGCAGGGATTACGAATGGTGGACGTATAAATCTACTCCCCCATACGTCTTAATGGCGTGGTACTAAATTAATTAAATCCCGGGGATTTGTTTACCTTTTACCTACCACACGACTTTAGCAGAACAAACACAGAATCTCTCACAGACTTTGTTTCGGGTGTGATTACGTCTTTTCCTCCATATTTGTTTCTGTCTTTATGTATGAAAGATTTATGTAACATTCTGTTCTAGTCGGATGTAACGAGTTCACGGTAACGCCGCTGGAGGCGCTAGTTGACGGCTTCTCAATAGTCGTAATCATTTCTTATTTTTAGTTTACTTGTCGACGCTGTAACTTGGAATATGCAGAATGTCCCAGGAGGAAAGGCCAATATTCTGGGAGGTCATAGTATCGGCCACACTGAAAATGGTTTCCGAGATAGAGCTGTTTCACTGTACAATTCCAAAACTCTTTGATAAGAAAGAGATATTACGTACTGTTTCTGATGCCGGTATTTATTGTTCAAGTGACAAAGTTAGTACAGTTTATCTAGTACCCTGTGAGGGCATGGCTCCCCGCAACGTTGTGTGTTTTAAATAAAAGCAGGGCGATAGATATGTCCAGAAACACAATCATATCATCGTCACAAACATTTAGATGTAGATTAGGATGATTAATGAATAGACAATGATTTAGAAGGAAGCAGTTGGAGCCTAATCGACGTAATATCTCAAGAATTTTCCTGGAGGGACTGAGGAAAACTACATTCTTCTTTACTTTACGGCGTTGCCACTATCTGGGACTGTATGCCTTCGAACGGCAAGACAATTAATATATAATTGCGAAGGATTTGGAAGGAAACGTTCGTGGCCTAATCGAGTTACAGCCCAAGAGTTTTCCAAGGAAACCCTCAGTCAGTATAGCGGTGTCCTTTCCGATATTCGAGCCGAGGACATCCCGAATGCGGGTCTAGATCGTTACCGCTGCATCAGCCTGGTTTGTCATCCGGCTTCTTTTTATGGTCTTACATGTGACCTTTATTCTCCCTTACAATACGAAGTTTAAAAATAGCTTTGTACTTTCATGAACATCTGTTGTCATATTTTGGGGACTTGTAATTATGTCACTGTGAACATACGGCTCTCCGCGGATGCAAAGTTTACATTGTGCGCTGCGCAGGCCGGATGATTGATACCAGATACACATTCAATCAATTTCAAATATTGGACACGTCATTAATAATGGGATATTTCCTAACTTTATTTCTCCTGTTTACTAATCCTGGTTAATGCTTTGTTCCTCATTTTGCCTCCGATGTTTCCTGATCTCTCTGTAGTCTATGGGCAGAGTTCCTGGCTACATATCCAGAGGTCCCGGGTTCGATTCTCGGCGCTTCCAGATTTTCTGAGAAGTAGTGGTTCTGGAGCGGGGTCTCAGCCTCGTGAGGATATCTGAGGAGCTATTTCAAGGAAATAGCGGCTCCGGTATAGAAAACCGAGATTAACGGCCGTGGGGATTCGTTGCGCTGACCACGCGACACCATCTATGCGTAAAAGTTTGTTACTAACTTCGCCGACAAGCCATATAATTCGCGTGCAGACTAAAAGCCACGAAGTTTGTTTTGTTTATTTTTTGTTATGTAATTAAACATTCCAATGCTGTATTACATCAGCCAATTAAACTAATTTAGTGTTTGCCGGGAATCGAGTAGGTTAGTACAGCGATAACGCTGTACATTTGGATGTCTTGATAGCTACCCCTTGCTATACTGATAGGTCTTTTGTGGGGGAACCGTTGGGAGCCGTTAGCAGACAACGACTTCTGATGACAAGTGTACCGTAGTGACTTGTAGAGTGTGTAGATCCGTGAAACGGTTATAGCTGCCTGTAGTTACGAGTTATATGTTTTCAATAAATGTAATTGCTAAACAAAACCCCGTGTCTGGTCACTAACAAGTAGGGGTATAGAGGGGCAGCGTTCCAGAAACCTCTCTGTCGTATTCAGGGGTGTTGAAAGTGTGGGAAAATGTCAAAGCGCCAAGATGGCATCTTTTTACCTTCACAGTAAGTTTACTTTCTCACGCTACATATGCGAGAGAGTGGAATATTGTTTCGTATCGACGTGGTTGCATACACACAGGCGCATTTCTCTTTTTACACTTTTGAAGATTCTTCTTTAAAGTGATCCAATTTCGTCATTATACTGAGACAACATTAAATAACATTTTCTGTTTAGAAATCTGTTTTTTTTTGTTTTGTTTATTCTTTATGCCAGTGTGAATGGGTATTGTGACAAGGGAGGTGATGAAAGGAGACATTTAATTGGTCGCTTTTGAATGGGTTCTTGCTCTTGGTTGTAGTGCCAACTCTACGCTCAGGCATACAGAGCTATTTTCCGCTTAGAAGAAAAGCGGCTTCAGTGCCCTGTATGCCTAACAATGATAACCCCAGGTTTCAGTATCTCACTGATTTCTCGTATAATTTTTGAACGAGTTTGATGTTTGTGAAGCCGGGGACGGCTGTGTGGTCGGAGTTTTGAGTCCCGGAAGGGGCAAGATTTTTCTCCATGTCGTCCAAACCGGTTTTGGGGCCCACCCAACCTTCTATCCAATCGGTATTGGTGTCTCTTTCCTCGGGGTTAAAGCAGCAGAGGCGTGAAGCTGACACTTACCTCGAACAATTTCCGAGTTCAAGAATACGTGGATCTATACATCCACTCTCACATACGCTTTCATGGCGTAATGCAGTGCTTATGGTCTTCTGACGTTCCTTTTATGCCCCATTGAGACACTGAACCCACGATTATGTTATTTCAGAAATTATTTATTTCTGGATATATTTTAACGTGTTCAATACCGATAACGTAAAACCACGCTTTTCTTTAACGTTTAATTTTTTTTAATGCTAGTGGGGTGGGACTAATTCCCTTGTACTGCGGTCCCTTCTGGCCTATGGTACCAGCCCCAGATGATAGCTGAGGGTGATTGTGGAGCAATTGGTGGAATGAAGAGTGGCAGGGGAAACCGAAGTACTCGGAGAAAACCTGCCCCAGCGCCACTCTGTCTACCACAAATCCCACTTCACCAGACCCGGGATCGATCTGTATGATCATGATCATTTTACAGAGGGTAGGACTCATTAGACAAGTGATCAGTCCGTCACAAGGCCTCTACCTAAATACAGGACAACACAAACACAGAATAAACACATACACCAAACATCCATGCCCTGAAATGGATTCGAGCCCACGATCCCAGTTTCCAAGCGAGCGAAGACAGTTCATGCCTTAGACCGCTCGGCTACTGTGACCGGCAACGAGAGAAATTGCTCTCACTATATTGGCCATGATTAACATAACGTCGGTCCTCAAACGATCGAGAACCATGCACTCGAGGAGCGCCCCCCTCTCGTACTCGTATATCTCACTGTCGTACCAACATGGCTCCTTGGGGCCCTCGCTCACCCCCTCCCCCATTCGTCTTTGCACATAAAGGAGACTGTTATCGTTTTCCTTGTGGACGCCATTAGCTGATGGGTCATTCGGAATTCTGAGTCAAGTTGGGTCGTAAATGTAGGGAGATCTCTACGTGAACCTCGGAATGTGTCAGAATTACTGGGGTTTTTGGACGTTGTCCATCTAAAAACCAGAGAACACAACGTTTCGGAAACTGGATCTGTTTCCGTCTTCAGGATAGGGGGAGTCGCTGACTCTGTTGGGTCCCTTGGTTTGTTGTAAACAATTTTCACCTCCGTTTCTGTGTTCTTTTTCTATTGCTAGTGGGATGGGACTAAGTCCCTTGTACTGCGGCCACTTCTGGCCTATTGTACCAGCCCCAGATGATAGGTGAGGGTGATTGTGGAGCAATTGGTAGAATGAAGATTGGTAGGGGAAACTGAAGTACTCGGAGAGAATCTGCCCCAGCGCCACTTTGTCCACAACAAATCCCACTTTACCAGACCCGGGATCGAACCCGGGCCGCAGCCAGCGACTAACCGCTTGAGCTATGGAGCGGCCCTCCCTTTCTATGTTAGCTTCAGGCCTGCGCATGCTTTATCAGATTTTTATTGCATATTTTCCTGTTATCTCTCGTAGAGAAAGCTTGGTGTTAGGTATGTATGTATATAGCTGCAGTTATCCTGACATGGCTTGCCCAGTGACTGAGTTTAGCTCGTTCTAACGGACCCAGAGCCGGTCTTGGCACCGGGGAGAAGAGAAAAATGTTACCCCTGCCGGGAATGGACCCCGAGCCGCCCAGCCCATAGCCCCCCGCTTTACCCCCTGAGCTATCAGGACTATTGAAAGAATGCATGTTGCGGACAGATACACAGGATAAGATAAGTCATGCACTCTGCTTCGAGAAGGTGAAAGCAATATAAGAGCGGGGATAGCCACGGTCTACGGGCTGAACGGCCGGGGTTCGATATCCGGAAGACGTAAGGGGTTTCTGTACTCAACAGCATTTAGACCGACTCTGGAGTCCACCCAACCTCCTATCCAATAGGTACCGGGTGCTCTTTCCCCGGGGGTAAAGCTGCCGGAGTGTGAAGCTGACCACTCACTTCCATCTAGTGTCGAAGTCAAGAATGATGGAGCTATACACCCCCATATGTTTCCATGCCGCGCTGCTTAATTATTTAAGCGCAGGGACAACTTTTCCTTTTCTTTGCCTTGGACGAGTCCCTATGACGTGGATTTTTTCACTTGACCTAACCCTTCCAGCCGCACTATGGCCCTAGGATCGACTCAGCCTCTAACAGAAATGAGTACCAGGAATCTTCCTGAGGGTAAAGGGCCGCCGGCGCTTAAGGCTGACAACCTCACCGCCATCTGTGAGCCGATTGTCTAGAAAATGTGGGAGCCTCGACGTCTCACAAACCTATGGGCTTTCAAGGCCTGTTACAGAGACAGCTTTACCTTTACCTTTACTTTGTGTGGACATTAGTACCCAAATTTTGTGAAGAAGAGACCTTTATGTCTTATAATGTTCAAAGACATCTCTGGAGGTACGTCACTCAGCGAACAGGCAAACGTCCCCTGTGTGTTAGATCTCCAGTTTGCCAATATGTTGAAAATAGAATCTAGTGACTTTGTAATGATGACGTGAGTATATACGTCACTATTTGATGATGGCGTTGACTCACATTTTTTATACACTATACTACCGCGAATATGTAGTTACATTTGCATGGATTTCGTACAGAATTTTTAGTGTATAGTTGTATCACTCTTCCCCCCAGCACTCTTCTCGAATGCTGGAGGCGAGTTCTATGGAACGAAAGCAAATGAGCGCATGTCAACTGGAAGAGACTGCGTATTGTTGGAGGGAAAGTAGAAGTGTTTTGTTTCATTTCTTGATGATAGACAACAATGTAGGACCATTCAACAGAGCACATTCTAAAGAAGCAAGGAAAGAGGACAAATGAACATCATTCTCACAGTATATTTAAATATAAACAAAAGAAGAACAGATAACGGTTTCTTTTTCACTTCACGCAGTGTTCGTCTGCAGTAAAGTATAAAGGGAAAGGGAAAAGTTGTCTCTGTGCTTAATTAAGTCACTCGCCATCGAGAGGCGTGGGGGAGTAGAGGTGTTGCTCCACGCTAATTTCGGCATGGAGGCGAACGGTCAGCTTCACGGACGGCCGATTTACTCTCGAGGAAAAGTACCTATTGAATGGTAGCCTGAGTGAGCCCCAGAGGCTGTCTTCACGCTGTGGGGGGATATGAAGAGTCTCTGCCGGGAATCGAACCCCAAATTCTAGCTTATCCGGCCCGTAACCTGGTCACATTACTGACCCAGCTAACCAGGCGTCGTGGTTTTCCGTAGTCCCTTCAGACCAGTGACTGGAGAGTAGGCTATCCCGAGTTCTTCACTCCAGATCATTTCAAGTTCATATTCACGACTCATCAAACCGTTCGACCCTACGTAGTGTCCGGATGAAAGGTATCCAAAATAAAAAAAGGAAATATCTCGGAAACTAATTATCACACACGTATCCGGTTTATCCAAAATAAAAATTTTATATCTCGGAAACTAATTATCATAGACGTATCCGGTTTATCCAAAATAAAAAAAAATTCTCGGAAACTAATTACCGTACACATGTCCAGTTTATCCAAAATAAAAAATTTATATCTCGGAAACTAATTATCATACACGTATCCGGTTTATGTCATCGGAAAGGAAAACCCTATAAGTTTTTTGTCTTCATACGCGCATGCGCCGCCACATTTCTCCCACCAAGTTAGGATTCACCTGGCTGGGATATGAATTGGCAGAGGTGGACCAATCGTTTGGCCTCCTAGGTCGCCACATTTAACCCCAATGATTTTTTTCTTGTGGGGTTATGTGAAGGTTAAGATCAACGACCTGCAACACCTGAAAGCCCGCATAACGGACGCTGTGGCTATGGTAACACCAAACATGCTTCAAGCCTGGATATTTGCCGTGCCACCAAGGGAGCCCACGTTGAAATTTATTGAGAAAGTTATATACTCAGAAGAAACTTTGATGATTTCCCTTTGTGGTGGTGTAACCCATAAATGTGTACAATAAATTATTCCTGAGATATAATTATTTTATTTTGGGTACCTTTCATCCGAACACCCGGTATTGTCCGAGACATGATAGCAGACCAGAAAGAAGAAAGTTTTCTTCAGCTCCTGCGGGCCAATATCGGGCTAATACTTCTATCGTCCTTCCAAAGCCCTACCAATTCTTTATTCACCATCCTACACTTCGATGGCCTTAACCCACAAAGTAACGAACTTCATGGAGCTGAGGCCTTCTTGAGAGGCCCCACTTCTGCAGCTATTCAAGAATTTCCTCAACATTTTACAGAACCGGAAGGTTCATTACCATGTTTACAAGAGTCCTCCACTGGTCCCTATCCTGAGCCAGATCAATCTAGTCCATACCATCCTATCTCTCTAAGATCCTTTTTAATATTATCAACCCACCTACGTCTTGGTCTTCCCAGTGGTCTCTTTCCTCCTGGCTTTCTCACCAATATCCTATATGCATTCCTCGTCTCCCACATTCGTGCTACATGCCCTCCACACCTCATTCTCCTTGCCTTGACCATTCTAACTATACTTGGAGAAGAGTACAAGTTATGAAGCTCCTCATTACGCAGTTTTCTCCAGCCTCCTGTTATTTCATCTCTCTTTGGTCCAAATATTCTCCTCAACACCCTGTTCTCACGCACCCTCAGTCTGTGTCAAACCACAAACTACACTTAAAATTATTGTAAAACGAAAAAATAACTGCAAACACTGGAGGAATATATTTCGAAATGAAATAACTATAGTTACTCGGCTGATTCTTACTGTACTTGCATTTAGCTGATATTTTATCAGATATAACATTGATCCTTCCTCAGGGAGGTTTTAATTTTATAAGACACTTTTTTTTTTAACTTTTAAGTCGGTGTATATAAAATACATGGGGGAGACGAGGAATGCATATAGGATATTGGTGGGAAAGCCAGAAGGAAAGAGACCACAGGGAAGACCAAGGCGTAGGTGGGTGGACAATATTAAAATGGATCTTAGAGAGAGAGGATGGGATGGTATGGATTGGATAGATCTGGCTCAGGATAGGAACCAGTGGAGGGCTCTTGTGAACACGGTGATGAACCTTCGGGTTCCATAAAATGCTGGGAAATCCTTGAGTAGCTGCAGAATTTGCGGCTCCTCAAGAAGGGCTCATCTCCATGAGTAAGTAAGTAAGTAAGTAAGTATGTAAAATATAAAGCAGTCACTAATTTCACCAATTACGGATTCTAATTATACGATTGGTTCAGTTAGTGAATTAAAAAATGATTAAGATTTAATTTCTATCGAATTTGAAATTATTAAACTAATGCTATTTTGCTTAATTATAGCCTCATAATGAACTGTATCATTAGTCTTTCATATGGTTTGTTTTAATGAGTGCAGTGTTTTTAACGAATTCAGATGGACTGTAGGCATTATGATGCTATAATTAGGTCCCCCATGTTTACGGGTCTGTATTATGAATCCACAGGCCCTTGTTAATTACGTCATCATTTTATGTAAACAAATCCTAATCCTGTTGTTTGAGCATTACAACAGATTACAGGTGCGTAGAATGTTACGATGATTAATTGAAAATGATTTGGAAGGAAACATGGCCTAGTTGAGATACTGTCTCGGAATTTGCCTGGTAGACTGAATAAAACAACGAAAAAAATCAGGATATTCGCTGTCTCTGTCGAGATTCGATCCTGACACTTCTCGAACACTAGGCTAATGCGTTAACGCTGCGTCAGTTCTGTTAAATGAATTTCTTTTGATAAACGGCGCGAAACGTAACGTTACATTTTGCACGAAATGAGATTTCTTCGTGAGCTGCTACGAAAGGTAATTTGGCTCTGCGGCAGACTTCATTTTTTATTATGAAATATTGGAATTATAAATCTTCAACTTGGATATTGCTTAGGCGCAGTCCTCGAGGTAAATTAGCCCCGCTGTGCCGCTACACAGAGGCCTTCTTAGAAATGAATGTCCCGGCCAGCGAAAATTAACATTTTCTCTTCATATTACTCGTTCGCGATGAAAAGCTGCAAATATAAAGTTGTCCCTGTGCTTAACTAATTAAGTACTACGTCATGAGGGCGTAGGGGGAGTGGGTGTATAGATCCACATCTTTATGACCTCGGTACTATCTGGAGGTAAGTGGTCAGCTTCACGCCCCGGCCGCTTTACCCCGGGGAAAGAGCCCCGGGACCCATTGGATAGGATGTTGGGTTGACCCCAGAGCCGGCCAAATTCTTGAGCCTACCGGGACTCAAACTCCCATCTCTTGGTCGTCCAGCCCGTAGCCAGTTGCTATACAGAGTACGCTATCCGGGCTCATATATATATATATACGCCCATCAACTTCGCCATGTCACAGCTTCAGAACTTCAAATACAGGTTAGGAGTACTTATATTAAATTTTATGCTGGGGAGATCTAAGATTTGCTGAAAGTTTATTTTTTTATTTTCTTATGGCTGGAGTGAGACTGAGTCCACTTGGTACGTCGGCCACTAACTGGCCTGTTGTACCAGCCCCGGATGATAGATGTGGAGTGTGGAACAGTCGGTGGAATGAGAATTGGCAAGGGAAACCGAAGTACTCGGAGAAAACCTGCCCCAGTGTCAGTTTGTCCACCACAAATCCCACATGACCTCACCTGGGTTGGAACTCGGACCGCCGCGGTGGGAAGCCGGTGACTAACCGCCTGAGCCATGACACGGCCTCAATTTTGCCGATAAATTCTTGTTTAGATTAAAATTGGACAGCAGTGACGGGTACTTTTGCCTCAGTCACTTCACACACTTAACCTCCGTCTTTACAGTTCCTCCGTAATTTAATTGCTATGTGTTTCGGCCTTAATTGGCCTTACTCAGGCAACGTCTCGCTTATTGAAATTCTTAAGTTAAATTATTCTATTGTTATTGCATTTTGCTTGAGAACATCACTCTTCATCTTTTCATACGCTTCCGTCTTCATGGGGAGTCCATGTTTTTATGTTGTTTTGTGCAGCCCTGTGACCATCGGTTTGGTGGTGTTACCTTTGTTATTTGTATGTGCCCCATTAGTATGTATTGTCACGTGTTCGGGGTCCCGTGACCAATAGTAACGGGTTGTGGGTTGGATGATTGGATTTACTTGCACTTCTTTACAGTTACTGTTACTGTCACAGGCCTTGAAGGCCGTTGGTGTGAGACGTCGAGGCTCCCAAATTTTCTCTAGACAATCGGCTCACAGATGGCGGTGAGGTTGTTAACCTTACGCACCCGCCGCCCTTTACCCCCCTAGAAATCTTCCTGGTACTCATTTCTGTTAGAGGCTGAGTCGACACCAGGGCCATAGTGCGGCTGGACAAATCCAGTGACCTTATCCGAAACCGAACCCGCGACTTTCCGGCTTATGGCATAGTGCCTTAACCAACTATGCTATATGACCTCTTGGATTGATATAGCGTTGTTAAATAAACTGCGAATATCCTGTATGCACGTGCCAGGCGATATGAATTCTTGTATGACCCCCCGCCCCCCCCCAACTTTGAGGAAAGAGAAATATGAAAATCTTGAAGAAATATGTGAGAGGCGGGGCAGGCAAGGAGGGGCATGTAGGCGGAAGTTGCAAAAGTGAAATGAAACGATGAAAATGTGGACAAATGGAGGACCGTAACGCTGAACAAGGGAATGTAAAGCAAATAGGTACAGGAGTAGGGGGAGTAGAGGTGGAAAACTGCGAGGCAGTTTAAACTAAGCAAAGGGGATTTGTAAAGAGGAGAGACGTCGTTTTATATCCGTTCCGTTTCAAACGAAAGTAGGTGATTAGTTCTTCCCAGAACTTTTCTTTTTCAGCCCAAAACTGTATGCCAGACCGCTCTAGCATCCATGTTTTTAAGGTTACGTCCCTGATTATGTCATAATTATATATTCCTTAAGGAAATGAAGATAGAACGCAGGAGTTTTTACTTTACAACATATTTTAAACCCTTTTTGAAAATGCGGATATCGTGATATACGCCAGAGCCCTGTAGGGAGTGTACAACTGATAATAAAATGGCCCTGTTGTAGTTGATTCTGAGCGGGGGTAAAATAGATGAGTGCTTATGGGGTATAAAGCCCCATGATGGAGTGGGGATCCTGTTTTGTTATCTGCTGGCAATATTAACCGTATGCGAGCTGGTTCTGGCTTCGGCTGTTTTATGACAATGTCTTTGTTTCCATTCTAAGGGATTGTACTGTGTATTGATCCATACGGGTGTACAAAACGAATGTACGCTTTTGGGGGCAAATCATTACAGCCGGTTTCTCTACTTACGTCACGTTACATCTCACAGAATGTGTCTCAAATTAGAAAGTCTTTTCTTGCGGGTAGAATGAATGGTCGAGCGTGGGGAAAATAGCGTAGCTATATGGAGTGGGAGGGCCGAGATAAGGAGCTCAGAGCGAACCAATAGGAATAAGAACAGAGGCTCTGCCAACAGGACCTTGAAACATAACTGTCAGACTTTGCGGTATTATATGGCGGAAGGCCGCCATCTTAAATTTATTTATAAGATTCGAGATTTTCACGGCGGCGACTATGAAGAATGTCTTCTGGGGTGTGGCACTGTGTAGATATTGTGTGAACCGACGTTTCACACGGCGCTACATTCCAGAAGACATAATTCTTTGACGGCAAGCATCTTGTTAAGTACTCGTAGACTTCCCCGTTTGTATGTGTTCTTGTAGTTCCGTCAGTAGAGTGACTGGAATACAGGCTATAACAGTGTTTCTCAACTCTTATCTTTATATTGTCACGTGTATGAGTGACTTTCGACGGGGTTTTGGATTGGAGACTGGATTTATTGACCACTTTAACACACGACTCGTGACAACGTTTAACTATAGCGCCATCGCTGATCTCCACACTACACAAATAACTGCAGTACATGCTAAGTCTTTTCACTCTGTTGTGTCTTCACCAGTCGTTCCCTTATAACGGCTACTAACAGAGATTCTTCAGCTTCCTCGCTAACTTCGTTACTCTCCGGCGAATATCCCACAACTCTCTCGCAACTGACTAACTTCTAAACTTATCTCGGGTATAGCATCGCGGCACGGACCATGTAGAAAACACCGTTCACCGCCCAGGCGTTTCCGTGGGAACGTGTTTTTTTGCGAAGACTTTACCCAGTAACGGCTGCGTATACTTATTAAGAATCTGTTGCCTAGTAGCAGATGTTTCGTTGTTTGTTTCGAGGTCGTTGCCTAGTAAAGGGCCCACACGCTACAATATAAAGTAACATTTTAAAATGTTTTGAAATAATCCAAGCACCGAAAGTTTTCAAACAATTTTTCCACCCTTGCAACAAATTTATTTAAACAATTTAATGGTGAGTGGTTGTTTTGAAGAAATTATCAACAAACAATAAACTTCCTTTTTTTAAGGATAAGAAAACAGAAATTCAGCATTTTCAGTTGTGTTCACGAATCCCCCAGACTTCCCTCGCGTACCATTAAGGGTACTCGTCTCACCAGTTGAGAACACTTGACTAGACCGTGGTATCGAGGTCACATCCCAGACAGCGGAAAGAGATTTTTCTCCACAGCGCCGATACGAACTTTGGAATTCATCCAGCCTCGTATAGAATGAGTACTGGGGGCTATTTCTTTGGGGATAAAGCGGCCAGGGCATAAAGCTGATCACTCATCTTTTTGTAGTACGCTATACCTCAACCCCGTCATACGTCTTCATGGCATGTTGCTCAGTTAAGCACAGGAAAACATTTAAATTTGATTGTAGTAGTCAAATTTACTGTGCATCGTACTGTGAGCTGTTTCTTTCCGAGTCTGCTTGCGGCAAGGAAGTCAGACGCTCGTCCCATCAAGTCGGTCCGGCCCCTTAACGCAGTGATTTCCAATCCGGGTGACATGCCCATTTAGGGACGCGCGAGGCCACGAGAAAGGATCAATTTGTGACGTCGAACTCATTCGAAATAATTGTTTTTAGCTGCATTTCATCGTGTTCCGTCAGAATTGTTAATCCAGATGTTAGAACAGATAGATTAAATTTCAATCTATGTCGGGATTATCCATCTCCAAATAAAGAACAACTTCTAGTATCTTCATTTTGGAAATTTTTATTTCTTACTAACAGATTTGGAATGGTACTACACGGGATAGCTCAGTTTGTATAGCGACGGGCTGGACGGCCATGTTAGATTCCTGGCAGGGGCAAGATTTTTCTCTTCTCTGTGGTCCACCCAGCCTTCAATCCAGTGGATATCAGGGGATATTTCTCTGGAGGCAAAGCGGTCGCGGCGTGAAGCTGACCTCACACTACAATTTATTGTCAAGGTAAAAAATAGAGTTACAGGGAAATATCCTCCTTTGTTTTACTAATTAGGAATTAACCACCTGCCCACGCTGGTTCCTCGCTTGCGAAATTGTTAATACCCTGAAGATGGAGGCGATACGTTGCTCCGAAACGTCGGTTACACGGCGTCATATCCCAGAAGACGGAATTCTTCATAGTCACCGCCGTGAAAACTTCAAATATTACAATTAGGAATTAGTTCGTGATGCATATACGAGAACAAATCATTACATTTATTTCCATAGAAATGTGAAAAGGGGCATGAGACTTTGGGAAAACCCAAAATGTGGGCGTTATATCAAGATTTTGGAATCACACTGCCTTGATCTATAAGTTTGTTTCACTGTCGAGTTCTCCGGAGAACTGAACTGCAGTGTTACAGTTCCACAGCGCCACTTTTATTCGAAACTGAGTTACCGATAACCCAGTGCTGACATCTATGCGCAGAGGGGCAGGAATATCAGGGGGCTATTGATATTTCTATGGTTACTATCAGCTGTGCGTAGGGGCTATCATATTCAGGGACCCTCTGGCCCGTTACCAAAGCCTGTAGCCCCATTCCGATGACATATCACCACACATACAGCAGAACTTAAGACAGTACTTCATATGAACCCCTGATTGAGTCAGCCGAAATAAACTGTGTGATCAGATACGTAACCTCACCGCCATCTGTGAGCAGATTGTCTAGAAAATGTGGAAGCCTTGACGTCTCACAACCCTATGGACCTCCACGGCCTGTTACAGGGATACCTATATTTTTAGGGCACGCTGTAGCGTAGTTGTTTGAAGTACTATGCCACAAGCTGGAAGGTCGCGGGTTCGATTTCCGGTAAGGGCATTGGATTTTTCAGTTGACCCAATCCTTCCAGCCGCACTGTGGCCCTGGGGTCGACTCGGCTTCTAACAGAAATGAGTACCAGGAATCTTCGCGGGGATAAAGGGCGGTCGGTGCATAAGACTGACAACCTCACCGCCATCTGTGAGCGGATTGTCCTCCACGGCTTGTTACAGCTGTATTTTTTTCCCCATGTTTTTTCCATGCTTTTCACCGAAGAAGTTGGCTAAGACTTTCGATCGGTTTGAATCTCTCCCTGGGACAGCGATTGTCCTGATTAAGGGGGTTCATGGGGTTTCTCGATTTCCTGAAGGCAAGTGTCGAGGTACTATCCTCAAATAGGCCATTGTCACGTTCTCCTATATTTTGTCTGACATATTAGTCAATAATATCTCAGAATACGAGGCTATATTGTCTTAGTTACTGACAGTGTCATCCTTGTAACAGGCTGTGGAGGCCCATAGGGTTGTGAGACGTCGAGGATCCCACATTCTCTAGACAGTCGGCTCACAGATGGCGGTGAGATTGTCAGCCTTACTCATCAGCCGACCTTTACCCCCAGGAAAATTCCTGGTACTCATTTCTGTTAGAGGGTGAGTCGACCGCAGGGCCATAGTGCGGCTGGAAGGATTACGTCAATTGAAGAATCCAATGACCTCATCGGGAATTGAAACCGCTACCTTCCGTCTTGTAGCATAATGCCTCAACCAACTACGCTACCGCGTGCCCTCCGGTAAATCGTAGATAAATCCTATCGATAACCCTGATTGAGTTCAGAGGCAGACGCTAAACCAGCAACGTAGTCATCCCGTTGCAACCAACCGCCCAGTCTTCTGTTGATATGCTAGTGATTTAAACAAGGTAAAATTCTCCCATGCTTAATTAATTAAGTACCACGCACATGAAGACATATTTTTTTTTCCTTGGCACTACAGCCCCAGTGGGCCTAGGCCTAGCTCCATGAACTTCTCCGTTCACTTCGGTTTTCCTAGATCTTAGACATTCGGTAGAACTCCCTGGGCGGGTGATCAGCTCGTCGCAAGGCCTCTACCTGTACACAAACACAGAAAAACATACACACAATCTAAACATCCATGCCCTGAGTGGGTTTCGAACCCAACGATCCCGATTTCCAAGCGAGCGAAGACAGTACATGCCTTAGACCGCTCGGCTACTGTGACCGGCAGTGTATAAGAATAATATATAAGAATTCAGTTCGTACCTGACAGGAAACAGATCCGAACCCACGGTCCCGGCTTCCGAGCGAGCGAAGACAGTTCATGCCTTAGACCGCTCGGCTACCGTGGCCGGCCATGAAGACATATAGGGGCGTACATTCTTGACCTCGGCACTAGCCGGAAGTGAGTGGTCAACTTCACGCCCCTGCCGCTTTACCCCTGTAGAAAGAACGCACGGCAGCCATTGGATAGGAAGCGGGGTGGGTCTTAGAGCCGGACTGAATGCTGTGGAGATGAGATAAATCTCTTGCTGTTGCCGGGTATCGAACCCCTATCGTCCATCCCGTAGTCCACCGCTATACCGACTGAGCTGTTCCGGCTATGATGGCTGAGGAGTGGGATTTGGATTCTCGGAGGCGAAAGAGAGTTCTCTACACATTGTCCAGACCGGCTGTGCGGCCCTGCGGCCCACCTTTCCAATGGAAGCCGAGGACTCTTTCTCCCAGGGGGTAAAGGTAACTGAGCGTGAAGCTGACCATCTCATTTAACGCCGAAGTTAACAATGCTGGATACTATGCCTCCACTCCTCCATTCGTCTTTATGGCGTGGTGTTTGCAGATAACCTTTTTCGAGCGAATAATTAGGCGGTGAATATTCAGACTTCGGTCATATTTCGGCTTATCTTGTCCGAGATCTTTTCGTATGTTTTTCCTCAGTCTCACCAAAGGAATTACAGTATAGTGTCTTCATATTCTCCACGAACATGTCTTTCCAAATTGTTACTTGAGATTTTGAGGTTGACGAAGAATTACTATTTTCTGGGATCTGACGTTTCGGAGGAACATTCTGCCTCATTTTAAATTTAGAATTTTAAGCCAAGCAACCAGAAACAAGGAATCAGGAGCTCTTCTTGTTTCTTGATTTTTGCTGATTAATTTGGTTACCAAACTACACGGCGTCACATCTCAGAAGATGGTACTCTTTGTTGCTTGAAATTCACGAGTGGCAAAACGACGGTTGGCGAGTGACTTCAGTTTTTCACTCCATGAAGCCGGGAAGCAGTGATGAGTTGCTCTTGAATAAAACAAACGCTGTAGTGCGTGTGGAGTGCCCAGTAAGGGGAACTACTTGCAATTCGATGAAGTTTGTAGCTGAAGTTCGATTGCAGTTTGTATCGGTTCTTTTGTCCGGGCTCTAAACAGCAAAATAAAAGCTCAAAAAGTTGGTCCACTTCTGTATGAAGTTCCCATACATCCTCAGTTTACGACACGTAAGTTTTTCATATGTCCAGCTTGGTCTCTTCTTCGTCTGAAGCATCTCTGTGGGTGCGTCATAGCTTGAGTAGGCAACCTTACGGAAGAAAAGTCCCCGTATCTTCAACGAGAAGTCCGGTGTGGCAGTTCTGGTTCACATCGCGTCTTAAAAAATCAGTGTAAAAACATTACATATACTTCCCCATGTAAGTCTGGTCATGACTACGTTAGTTTGGAAGTAAAATCGATTGTTGTTCGGTGTAAAAAAGAAACGTAAGTGAAGGTATCCCTCAGCCCGCGCCATAGCTCAAGCGGTTAGTCGCTGGCTTCCCACCGCGGCGGCCCGGGTTCGATCCCTGGTCTGGTCAAGTGAGATTTGTGGTGGACAAAGTGGCGCTGGAGCAGGTTTTCTCCGAGTACTTCGGTTTCCCCTGCCAATCTCCATTTCACCAATTTCTCCACAATCACTCTCACCTATCATCTGGGGTTGGTACAATAGGCCAGAAGTGGCCGCAGTATAAGGGACTTAGTTCCACCCCACTAGCAATAAAAAAAAGTATCCCTCTGACAGGCCTTGGAGGGACATAGGGTTGTGAGATACTGAGGTTCCCACATTTTCTAGATAATCGGCTCATAGATGGCGGTAAGGTTGTCAGCCTTACGCGCCGGCCGCTCTTTACCCCCAAGAATATTCGTGATACTCATTTCTGTTAGAGGCTGAGTCGACCCCCAGGGCGGGATTCGAAACCGCGACCTTCTGGCTTGTAGCATAATGATTCAACCAACTACGCTACCGCGTGTTCGGTGTGCCGAACAAAAATAGATTTCACGTCTAGAAAATCGACATTTCACTTTTGGACCCCTGGTCCGCGTATCGCTATTTCCTTGAAGATACCAATGTAGGGGGGTTTTATTTTAGGGGGATGATCTGTAAATAAAGTTCTGGAATGTGCTCGGAATGGCTACATTTTTTCTAGAAGAGCGACATTTTGTGTTTTTAAGTTCAATATGAAGGGTCAGTGTTTTTGGAACTGGAGTGTTCTTGTTCACCGGGCACTGACCCCTGGCGGGATAAACTCTTTTAAGTACGGAATTTGAATAAAATTCGTCCAACCGCTCAGGCGCTAGCGAGACACACATCCGTCCACACAGACAGACAGACAGACAGACAGACAGACAGACGGGGACTGAAATCCGTCAAAGTTTCTCGTATGCTTATAGTATAAAATCTAGGAAGTTTATGATGACGTAACAGTTAACATTACTACCTTATGATGACGCACCCTCGAAGATATTTTAGACGGTGTATAGGACAAGCCTCTCTGTGGTCTAGTGGTCAGAGTTCCTGGCTACAAATCCAGAGATTCCGGGCTCGATTCCCGGCGCTGAAACATTTTCTGAGAAGCAGTTGGTCTGGAACGGGGTCCACTCAACCTCATGAGGATAAGTGAGGAGCTATTTCAAGGAAATAGTGGTTCCGGTCTAGAAAACCGAGATTAACGGCCGTGGAGATCCGTTGCGCTGACCACGCGACACCCTCTATCCGCAAAAGTTGGCACTAACTTCGCAGACAAACGGCGGTCGCTCGCTCGGTCGGTATAGTTCGCTTGCAGACTACAGGCCACGGAGTTTATTTTGTTTGTTCTTGTTTTAATGTAATGGAAATGTGAAACCCTTATTTTTACTTGGTGGAACCCCAGGCGAAATCTCCAGTATGGCGAGATTAGTTCCTGTCATGCGTTTGAGATAGACACCTATGATGACGCAACGATTTACGTCACTGTCTGTTGATGACGCATGCCCGAAGACTTTTTGGCACATTATGCGCACAGACGAACACAGAAGTGAAGAGTAAGATTTGAGGCTTTCACGGCGGTGACTATGAAGAAAGCAGTCTTCTGGGATTTGGCACCGTGTATATGTGGTGTTAACCGACGTTTCCTCAACATAGCTGGTATATTTCCAGTCTGCTTTACCGTTTCTTACGGTGTTGTCGCTTGCAGAATTCTTATACTTTTTCTTCTACCCTGAAGATGGGGGCGATACGTTCCTCCGAAACGTCGGTTAACACCACATATACACGGTGCCAAATCCCAGAAGACTGCTTTCTTCAGAAGTGAAGAGATGCTTATCTGTTTCTCTGTTCACAACAGAACGTAACTTTTTAAATTGGAAGTCAAAAGATTTGCTAGAATGGTTCATCAACTCCACTGCTCGTTTTGGTGGGGGGTGTTGGAGGTGGTTGCGGCACGAGGGGTAGTGGGAGACTCGTGAGAATATGGTAATGTCGGAGGGGAGGTAAAAAACAAAGAGCATCACGTTAATGAGACAAAGGAAAGAGGGGGAAGAGGAATCCACAAAATTAATTGAGAGAGAGAGATGGAGGATTAACTATGGGTGACTCCCCTTTACCGCGATATTATTGAATTGACTCTGAAATCGATCTGAAGTGAAACGGCTTTAGTACGATTTCTCTTATGTAGAAGGTTACTAATCAGTGCCACAGGAAGTGCTTCTTCCTGGCTTTCCCTCTCTCTCGCTCTCTCCTTCCTTTTATCTAAGTTCTTCTCATTCTTGCTTTCTTTGTTTCTTTATTTCTAAAGGCGCGTCCACATTACTCGTGCTCGTCGGGTGACTCGTCTGGCTTTTACTTGTGCTCGTAAATCTACGTCCACACTACTTCAGTTGCTCGCCAGGCTTCGGCGCGTGAGGATCCGTATATTTACTCGTAGTGTGTATAGGCTGTAGTCGTATTTTAATTTTCCGTTACTCCCCTTTGTTTCCTCTCTTCTGTTCTAAGTTTCTATTTGTCTTTCTTTCTGCCCCTCTGTCTCCTTACCGTTACCTCACGATAAAGACCATAAAACAGTAGAGATTATTGAAACCCGCCGCTTAGTAACTGTATGTAGATTGGGTGCACTTGTAGCATGAATATTGTGACTTGGATTCTGGATCGTAAAAACTGCACAGCATTTAGGTTGTCGTCTTATGGAATGTGATTCCAAGGAATTTGATACCGGCGTTCCGGAGGAAGGTCTGGAGATCGAGGCAGTAGGTACTTCCGAAACGTCCGTACCCATTTACCAGACTACACTGCCTCATACCCCCGGCCATGAGAACGTCAGACCTCCTGTGCGATATTTGTTATACAGAAAAAGGCGGCAACCGGTTGAGGTGGCTCAGACGGTAATACTTCTGACTTGTATTCCTGAGGTGTGCTGTTCGAATCTCGGCCGAGGTATAAAGTACTGTAATTGAATATGGTTATCCTCAGTTGCTCTGTGCAAATGCCTGAATAGTGTCTCAAATTATACCATTACATCCTGTCACTAATGGTAAGGCTATCCCTGTAACAGGCCGTGGAGGCCCATAGGGCAGTGAGACGTCGAAGCTTCCACGTTTACTCTAGACAATTGGCTCGAAGATGGCGGTGAGGTCAGCTTTACACACCGGCCGCCTTTTAACCACCAGGAAGATCCCTGGTACTCATTTCTGTTAGGGGCTGAGTCAACCCTAGGGCCATAATGCGGCTGGAAGGATTAGGTCAAAAAATCCAATGACATCGGCAATCGAACCCGCGATCTTCCGGCTTGTAGCACAGTGCCTCAGCCAACTTCGCTACCGCATTAAGCAGAAGTACGTAGACCCATATTCATTGGTTAAGAGGACCGTGCCCTTAACGGAATTCCTTTGTATACAAGTTATACTCTACATAGTGCGAAATATAAGCCGAAATGGGTTTTACAAGGTACAACAGCTTAGTAACAGAAAGGTACTTCGAACTTTAGGTTCACCCATTTACACCCCCCTTTTCTCCCCCAATAGCATGCAGCATCTGATCTTCCTCAGTCCTCTCCTCTTCCTTTCTACCAATCCGACATCATTATTCCCTCATCTCTGTTTCCTATCGTCTTATATTTGCTTGCTTCCAATTTCACCGAAAAATACCTCACCCTCTACTTCCTCCACCGTATATCCTTATTCACCCTTATTTACCCACCCTCTAACCTTACAAATCCACCCTTCCTTTTACTTGTACTCCCCAAAGACAGGGGATAATAGGAAATAGTCCCTCAGTGGTGGGCTCTGGTGGAGAGTACTGTAATTTCGTTACACTTTCCTAGGGCTTTGCGGCAAATGCCAGTGACATCTGTATTCAGGCCTTGTAAGCCAGAGTTTGTTAACTTGGGAGGTCATTGGATTGACTTCTTTCAAGTTTCGAAGCAACTAAAGTTGTTAAACTTGCTAATTAGTTATGAGACTAACATGACATCGCCCATGTTCTGCAGCTTGTAGCGAGGGATGCAGTTCTCCAGGCTGAAATGTTCACACAGCAAAACCTGTCTACATTTGTACCTGTAACTTTTCATGTAATGAGGGATATGCTTGGGATTTGAGGTTATCTTTTTAAATTGGTTATTTTAATGACTCTGTTGGTACTGAGGCGTGAATGTGGAGCAGTTGATGATATAAGAATTGGCAGGGGACACCTAAATACTGGAAAAGAACCCGTCCCAATGCCACTTCGTCCACCAAAAATCCCATATGACTTTAACTGGGACCGAACCTGGGCTAAACGCATGAGCTATGGTACAATCCTCTCCCGTGTGTGCTACATTCCCTGCCCATCTCATCTTTAACTTCATGATTTAAATTATATTGGGCTAGGAGTAGTTATTATGAAGCTCATTGTGTAGATCTTCTCAGCTTCCTGTTACTTCGTACCTCGGAAGTCCAGATATTCCTCTCAGCACCCTGTTCTCAGGTATTATTAGTTTGTTTTCTTCGCTTAATATGAGAGACCAAGTTTCGCACCCATGTAAAACAATATTTATATGCTAGAGAGGAGACAAGTAAATAGCAAGCATTACAGGAATTAAATCTGCTCCTAATTCCCCCATGAATCAAATTTTGATTTGTTATTGTTCACAGATATACTTTCTCCGCTTTCCTTTTTAATATTGTGACGTCCGCTGCTAGGTAACGGCTAAATAAAGCAGTATCGCGACAACGGATACGGACGCAACAATAGAGGAACTTTTGGAAGCTGGTTCGACTATATAGCGAGGACGAAAGAGAAACGTGATTTGTTGAACCTGTACTGACAGAGGACTTGTATAAAGTACTATATGTACGATACGTACGCTTTTAAAAGGCAAAGCATATCTATAAGGAGAAAACCCCATCCTCTCGTCAGAGAGGATGTTATATGGGGACTATGACCGCAAGGGCTTAATTAGTTAGTTATTGGAGAGGGTGGGTTTCCCCATGCACTTAGACCAGTATTGGTCCATTGTGCTTCCTTCTATGATATTCTACCAGTCTCTATACCCTACCGATATTGGCGCGTACCATCAGTGTCCCGACCGAGCCAGCGAGTTTGGCCTCTACTGACTTGGCGGTATCTATAATGCTTCCCCCATCTATCAGAGGCGTTAGAGACTACTGTTGGGCGGGAAACGTCCTTGAATTTGGCTCAGTGACCTCCTTTGGAGATATGAGGTTCTTTTACGTGCCGTAAAGCTACGATACGGGACCCACGGCTTAAAGTCCCTCCCGGAGGACTTGTTCCCTGAATTTTTCCGCCCTTAAATTTCCACGACCTCCGCCGGGTTTGAACCCGCGTACCACGAGTCATGAGGTGGGAACGTTACCTCTAGACTACGGAGGCCGCTACCGCAAGGGCTTAGTCGAAAACAAAAATCTCTGGCCGTGAGTATCACGGGATTTGGGGCCAGGACGAAGTGATTGGCGGTAAATCGCCAACCGTAAAGTAACTCTAAGTTTTGAGTGATTCATTCGTGAGTTAGTTGAGATTAGACAGTTGGAGCAATGAGTTACTTGTGATACAGTCGTCAGAGGAATGTCTGTTATCGGGAGCCGCTATCGAGGAGCGTACAGTTTCTTCTGGTTCCATTATTCCGGCTTCTAGCCATTATGCCAAAATATGTATGATTCCTCTCTCGTTGGTTTAATTATCTAGGTATCCGATGTAACCCCGGGTCAATAAGACCTAAACACAGGCAAGTGGCAGCTCCGTGTGTAATTAATGGCCTTAATGAGGCGGATCAATAACAGCCATTGCCCACCCTCAGCGTGGGCATAGCGAGACATCCAACTAGCCTGTGGGTGGGACACACTCTTTGTCTTTCCTTGAGACCGCGCTGCACTTTACTTCAGTCTTATGCTTCTCCCAATCACAGGTCTTCTTCTTCTTCTTCTTCTTCTCCCTTCTTCATTCAGCATCTTCTTCTGGTGCTCTTTGGTTTAATTTCTATCTCCTCTGCCTTATCATGTTTAAGTTTGTTCTAAAAGAATTACATTATTAGCTTCGCCTGTCTTCCTGTCTGTCCGCGTAAAACATCTCTGCTGTCACATTGTGGATTTCCGTGACAGTTTATGCTGGAGGGTGTCACTGAAACCCGTCGACCTAATTTGGTTTCGGTTAATGTCGGACAAAAATAATGGACACTTCACATGAAAAAGGCAAATGCGTTTGAGAGTACTTCGCTCTGTCCCCTACTCTGCTGACAAGACCACAGTGTGGTTGTCATGGAAACGAAGCCATGGCCATCCCACTCATTAATATAACAGCAGTTCACGGTATCAACAAAAGATGACACCACACACACGTGTATTTACAAAATTTTTCTACAATAATAAAAATCATGTTTAAATTCAAAACAAAATGTGAGTAAAATAAAATTTTGTACGCATAACATGCAGAAAATACATTAGGGCTGTGAAAACGAAATGAACAGAATATCAAGACGAAATATTTGAACGCGTATGAACATTGACGTCATGAGTATATTTCTTATCTAGTAGGATTTGGGGTTCTCATAGAGGCAGGTTATGAATAAGTCTATCCTCTGGGATATAACGTCGTGTATTCCGTTAAAAATGTCGCCTCTATCTTCAGGGTAGAAGAGGAAACCAGCATGAAAGCAGGTGGCAAGCAGGGCCTGAAGATGGAGGCGACATGTGCCACCGAAACGTCGGTTGACTTTCAGTTAACTACACGGTGTTATATCACAGAATATAGAACTCTTCATTTCTTGTCGTGTTCATTATCAGTCGGTATAGCGACTGGATTACATCCTGGACGACCAAGGAACCGTGGCTCGATTTCCCTGAAAGGGCAGGATATTTTTCTCTTCTCATTATGGTCGAGACCGGAGGGGTAGGGGTAAGATCTTTCTCTGCTCCACAGCGTCCAGACCGGTTCTGGGGCCCACCCATCTTATTGGTTCCGGGGGACTGTTTCCTTTGGTGTAAAGCGGTCGGGGCGTGAACCTAACCACTCATATCCATCTATTGGCGAGGTCAAGAATGGTGGAGTTATGCCTTCGCTCCCCATTGCGTCTCACGGTGCGGTGTTTTCTTAATTAAGCACACGTACAACTTTACCTCCCAGAAGGAAAGAGACCACTGGGAAGACCAAGGCGTAAGTGGGTCTTAGAGGGATAGGATGGGATGGTATGGATTGGATTGATCTGGCTGAGGATAAGGACCAGTGGAGGGCTCTTGTGAACACGGTAATGAACCTTCGGGTTCCATAAAATGCTGGGAAATTCTTGTAGCTGCTGAATTGGCGGCTCCTCCAGAAGGGCTCAGCTGAATAAGTAAGTAAGTAAGTAACAACTTTGGCCGCGCCAGCGCTCAAGCGGTTAGTCTCTGGCTTCCCACCGCGGCGGCCCGGGTTCAATCCGGGGTCTGGTCAAGTGGGATTTGTGGTGGACAAAGTAACGCTGGGGAGGGTTTTCTCCGACTACTTCGGTTTCCCCTGCCAATCTTCATTCCCCCAAATTCTCCATCATCATAATCACCCGGGGCAGGTACAATAGGCCCATCAGTGGCCGCCGTGCCGAGTGGATCCAGCTGGACTCCACCCAACACTAAGAGAATTAAAAAGAAAAAGTAACAACTTTACCTCTTTACCTTACCGGCTTCCCCCACGTAACGGTGACTGCTAAGCAGCATTTACCCATTGCGCCTGACAGTAATGTTGCCAGCAGTACTGCACACGTTCCAGGAGTGATCTCGGCTTCTGTTCCCTTAGAGAGTTTATTTTATGCGTGCCCGAAGAAGAAGCAGTTCCTCTCGGAGTAATTTCCTGGATGGTTGTAGTACCCCCTTCTTTCTGACTCTCTTCTTCGAAATTGGTGGCACGTAATTCAACTCTCCTCACCCTCAGCCGCTCGGGGAGAAGTTAAGTGAAGTGCTTCCTTCAGGGTTTCTGTTACTGCCGCTAGAGTGCCTTCATGCTCCGTTGTTGGACACGGCGCTGCTATTTAACTGGGAAAAACAGGGCAGCGCAGTGCAGCGCAGGGCAACAGCTAATTAAATTCGGTTTTACCGGACAGGCTTGGTGCTGAGGTGACATTCTAGGTCAAGGAGGTGCTGGGTTTGAATCTCGGTCTGGACACGGACCCTCCTGACCGAGCTTTATCTTGTTTTTCCTCAGTCCTTCCAAGGAAATGCAAAAATCGTTTCCTTCCCAGTATTTATCAATCCGACGCTATATACTCCCGCAACTGAAAGCGTAGTTAAATGATCCGGAAAAGGAAGTTATTGGTGAATGGGCGTCTGCTGATTTGGATTTCAGAGCGTGCGGCAACTGAGACAAAATTGTGAGATGTTTAAGTTCTTACGGCGTTGAATACGAAAAATACTATGAACTTGTATATGACACCGTGTGGTCCTGTAGAAGATTACTTAAGTTTCCGAGGAATGTAGCGCTCCCCTGTACTACCTTCTTCTTAGTTAATTCTTCAACCCTGAAGATGGAGACAGTACGTTCTTCCGAAACGTCGGTAAACTTTCAGATACTTAATGATTACGTTCGGGGCACGCGGTAGCGTAGTTTCTTGAGGCACTGTGCTAAGAATTGGAATGTCAGGGGTTCGATTTTCGGTGAGATCATCGGATTTTTTCAATTTACCTAATCCTTCCAGCCGTACTACGCCCTGGGGTCGACTCAGCCTCTAACAGAAATGAGTGCCAGGAATGTTCTTGGTGGTAAAGGGCGGCCGGCGCGTAAGGCTGACAACTTCACCGCCATCTGTGAGCCGATTGTCTAGTAAATATGGGAGCCTCGATGTCTCACAACCCTGTGGGCCTCCACGGTCTGTTACAGGGATAGCTTTACTTTTTTACCGTTGCATTTAACGAGGATATGAACTTATACTTGTCCAGTTATTTTTTCCGGCCTTCATTTTGATTTCTTCTCTCATGTTATATATTTTTCAAACTCTTCTGCTAGTCTATGCTTTATTGTTCCGCCAGATCACTCGAACGCCCTTCTAAGTTCTTTCCTGTGACTGCCACCTTCCATTTCAGCATTAGCTTCTAATTCTTCTGAATCATTTATCGCGAGAGCAACAGAAGTCTAATTGTCAGTGCGCTGCCAGCTCCTTGATGTGAAGTGAGTCAATGATTAATGCGATAAGCGAGGGACACGCTTCGAGATGCCAGGTGACAGGCTCACAGAGCAGTGATTGCGTACTGTTGGAGCTCTCTGGCTTGGCGAAGATTGTTTCACTGCTACAACTAGGCATCTAACGAACTGAATGATTTACTAACTCGCTCTACCACAAAATTACTAGCAAATTAGCTGACTAAATAATTCATTTACTGATTGATTTGCCAACTCATTGGACTACGAAATATCGAACTAATTAACTAATAAAACAACTAATTGACTGATTTACTAACTCACTGTACGAAATAACTAATTAACTTACTTATTCCGTTTCTGTTATACCTTCCGGAGTCGAGTTTTTTTTTATTTTGATAATTTTACAGACTATAGGACTCCTCAGATGAGTGATCAGCTCGTCGCAAGGCCTATACATATACACAGGACAACACAAACACAGAATAAACACATACACACATCCATGCTTTGAGTGGGATTCGAACCCACGACCCCACTGTTCGAGTGTGGGAAAACAGTTCATGCCTTAGACCACGAGGGCACCGTGACCGGAAGTTTCATAGAGATGCTGTAAGTTCGTGGCACGGAGTATGTTTCAAATTTTCACAATTCACCGTACGGGTCTATTTTTCATGTGTTAGAAAATAGAAATGCGACAGTTGTACTGTTCATTAAGTCATACTTGGAAAATTCAACGTTGCTTGTTATGTACCGAAATAGATCACCGATTTTTAAAAATATTTATATGATCATTTCGGCCGATCACAGTGGTCGTGCGGCCTAAGGCGTGAAATATCTCTGCTCTCACAAACACTGTGATCATGGGTTCGAATCCCACTCGAGGCATGGATGTCTGTATGATGTTTATGCTGCCGTGTGTAAGTAGCGGCCTTGCGACAGGCCTGATCCCCCGTACAAGGAGCCCTACCAACTCTGTATAGAAAAGACCAGGGAGCCCAATCCATCAAGAAAGAAGAATATGACATTCCCAGTACCTGAACTAGAGCATATGAACATAATTGTTATATATTTTTCATGAAATTTATTGCATGAAGTTCTTTAAGGAACCAATTTTTGAGAACCCGTTTTCTGCGGCCTCATAGTTCATATTCCGTTTGTTCTGACGACTGAAAGGGGCACAATATTATATGCCGGAAGGTTGCGGGTTCGACTCCCGATGAGGTCCTTGTATTTTTCAATTCACCTAATCCTTCCAGCCGCACTATGGCCCTGGGGTCGACTCAGCTTCTAACAGAAATGAGTACCAGTAATCTTCCTAGGGGTACAGGGTGGCTGGCGCGTAAGGCTGACAAACTCACAGCCTTCTATGAGCCGATTGTCTAGAGAAAATGTGGGAGCCTCGACGTCTCACAACCCTATGGACCTCCACTGTTAGAGCGATAGCTTAGTGACACGAATTTGCGCTGCACGTCACTCACGTCTTGTCCACTAGAGCGCACTACCGTAATGTCGTATACAACAAACGCGAGACATTTGAACTAATACGAGTGTCACATAGAAAAGCCTGGCTTTGTAGTAATTGTTTGGTAGTTACCGTGATATGACAGTCTCTGTTTCGTCTCTTGCTGTTGTTGTTTGAAGTTGGCGGTTCTTTTTGTTGCAGGAGGACATGAAACGAAGAGTGTGGTATGGAGGGAGATCTGTTCCTTCTAGAGACGCTTCTTTGCCGTAAGTACGAAACGTTAATTCTGTTCTGGATAAAACGAACGCTTACACAATCTTATATCATGCAAATGGAGGGCTTTGATGGTATTGACTGCGTGATCGCCTTGGAAAGCCGTTCCTTTGGAAACTGGGAGAGGGGGAGAAGCAGAAAGAAACAATGAAAGAACAAAGTAGAGACATGAAAGTGTAGCTCAGTGTGTTTCAGCTGCTACCTTGAGGCCGAGGAATCCGGCTTCAGTACCCGGCGGAGACAAGAGGTTTATCTGTTCTCTACAGCGTTCGAAGACCTACTCCATGGCCCACCCAGCCTCCTATCCTCACGGGTATCTAGGTTTTCTCCTCGGGGGAGGGGGTTAAATGGCTGAGGAAACTGACTACTAACCTCCATTCTGGGGCCGCGCCATAGGTCAAGCGGTTAGTCGCTGGCTTCCCACCGCGGCGGCTCGGGTTCGATCCCGGGTCTGGTCAAGTGGGATTTGTGATGGACAAAATGACGCTTGGGCAGGTTTTCTCCAAGTACTTCGGTTTCCCCTGCCAATCTTCATTCCACCAATTGTTCCACAATTACCCTCACCTATCATCTGGGGCTGGTACAATAGGCCAGAAGTGGCTGCAGTACAAGGGACTTAGTCCCACCCCACTAGCATTAAAAAAACTCCATTCTGTGCGAAGGTTAAGAGTGCGTGAGATGTCTAGCAATGGTTGCATCTATACATTCCACTATTTCGGCTTTGTTTTTTCAACCGTCATGTCACAACAGACTGTGAGATTTGATGCCCCCATGGCTGTGCTCGGACACGATCCTGAGATAGAGGTTAACTCTTTCTGATGGTCACAACTAAGTAGGTTTCTTCTCAACCTCGTGACGGAGACAGAACCCATTTATGAAACCTGTAACCAAGAACAAGACCTGGAAAAATGTCTAATACATTTATCAATTTAATAACGCACCATCGCGAATCCATTTCAGACTGAAGAATGTTTCAGTTGAAGTTTATGGGGGAATCCCAGGCATGTATAGCGGCAGCATCGTACAGTTGAGAACACGTGACTGTTCTTTATAAGCTTCCCCTCCCATCCTTTCGTTCCGGCTCTGCGCTTTTCATCATCTACCATCCGGGCGGTAGTTCTGTGTAGTATTATTGTGGGAAGGACGGGGAGGCAGAAATCGTATTGATCTGCTCCCGGAAACAGATTCAATCCAGTGGCATCAGCTAACACGAAGCGCATATGCTCAGACAGCGTAGCGACGGGACAGAGGTCTACATGCATTACAGTATTTCCTTATTCTCCCATCTTCCTCGTTGTTTTGCAGTTAGTTTATTGTATGAAGAAAATTATTTATGGAACTAACAACCATGGGGGGGGGATAGCGACTGGCCACGGACAGCGACCGAGGGGCTCGGAGTTCAAGTCCCGGTAGAGGTCAAGAATTCTCTCTTCCTCACGTCGTCCACACCGGCTCTGAGGTCCACCCAACCTCCTATACAATGTGTACCAGAGGCTCTTTCTCCGGCGGTAAAGCGGCAGGGGCGTGAAGCTGACCACTCATCTCCAGCTAGTGCTGAGGTCAAGAAAATGTGGATCTATACATCCACTCCCCCATACGTCTTCATAGCGCGGTGCTTAATAAGTTAAGCACAGGGACAGCTTTACCTTTACCTTACAACCATGAGATACTACATAGGGTTTTGAGGTTCTCACGGCGGACGTTTCGGAGGGACATGTCAGGGTGGAATAATAAAGTCAGGGCTACCTGATTAATGCTTGTTTCTTACTTGGATTATTTTTCGATCCTGAAGATGGAGGTGGCATGTTCTTCCGAAACATCGGTTTACTATCAGCGGACTACACGGCGGTATATCCATGGGGACAGGGTTCTTCATGAGAGGCTATCACTCTATATAACATAAACGGAGCCGGGATAGCTCAGTGCGTATAGTGACTAGGCATCGGGTTGGACGACCATGGTTCGATTTCCGGCAGAAAAGATATTTTTCTCTTCTCCACAGCATCCAGACCAGCTCTGGGGCCCGACAACCTCCTATTAAATGGTACAAGGGGGTAAAGTGACCGGGGCGTGCAGCTGACCACTCACCTCCATATAGTGCCGAGGTCAAAAATGGTGGAGCTATACCTCCAGTCCCCCACACATCTTCTTGACGGTAGTTAATTACATAATTAAATGCAGTGATGATTTTACCTATATAATATATTTATTACGGTGCTGTGTGAGATTGCAGCAACACAGTGCGCCGACAGATTACAGCAATAGGTAGGTGCAGTTGTAGGTACTATTATTTTTCCTTTTAGATGGCTCTACCAACAATAGTCTTTCTGTCGTCAGTTACTCTCAGTGTTCGTTATTAGGTAAATAGGTAAAGTTGTCCCTATGCTGTGAAGGCGTATGAGGGAGTGGATTTATAGATCCACGTTTTCATGACCTCGGAACTAGCTGGAGGTGAATGGTCAGCTTCACGCTCCGGCCCCTTTACCCCCGAGAAAAGAGACCCCGGTACACATTGGATAGGAGGTTGGGTGGGCCCCAGAGCCTATCTGAAAGCTGTGGAGAAGAGAAAATCTCTTGCATTTATTGGGAACCGAACCCGTGCCGTCTATCCCGTAGCTTGTCGTTTATACCGACTGAGCTATCCCAGCCCGAATTTCATGTAATTCTTATGTAAAATAGCCATTGTGTCAGGTTGGAGGTTTTCACAACAATGATTGTGAATAGTACTGTAATCTTCTGGGATGTGATCCCACGTACTGTCGTAAAAGTTTTCGGACATTTCGCAATAACATACTACCTCCATACTCGTGTGGCCGAAAATTAAACCAAGAAAACCAAAATAACAATCAAGCAAAAATCAGAATGTTCGACCTACTATAGGCACTGAAGATGTAAGCCGTAATTTCCTCTGAAACGTTTGTCACCTTCTACCAGACTACGTGGCGTCACATCCCAGGAGGTAGCAATGCTCATAACCGCCGCTATCAGACCCTGAATTCCAGCTTAACGCTTTTCAGCTTAATGTGCCGAAGTGTTCACAGATTTGTGTTAGTTGCCAGGAATAATAGCTTCAAGAGTAGCTTACTCAAGTTTCGCCACTTGTCAGGCAACCCTCCACACCTCTGAGCCCTCCGCCTCTTGTAAATAAAGACGCCTGCCCAGATCAATTACTGTGACCCGCCTCACGAGCATGTTGGAGAAGTTGCATAAGCAGGCGCTCTCGTTAACTCCGTCATATTGACACAGCCAGGCTCTGCTTTCTGCCTTCTTCAGGCTGGTTTCTTGCTTAGCTTCTTTCTGACCCTGAAGATGGAGGTAATATGTATCTCTGAAACGTCAGTTCACCTGGAACGGACTAGACAGTATTTTGACGTGCTGCACATGGAGCATATTTCAGCGTTCTTTGCTAGTCAACGAATAACATTTCCTAGACATAGAAATGGAATGCAGAATTGGAATTCTAACAGTGACTTTCCGCGGTTACGACGAATTGTTCGAAGCCTTGTATGATAACGGGAAAACCAGGCTGTTGAGAAAGGCGTTCCATTAGCGGTCCTCAAAAGGCCTATTTAAGGGGGTTGAATGTATTAGACAGACAGTAAAATATGTTCGCGAGTCCCAAAGGACTCGGACTCGAGAAAGACTGCGCTGGCAAGGACCAGCAGCATATACAAAAGTCAGATCCGTCCTCTTGTCAGAGAGGACGCCCCCCCCCCAAAAAAACAAGACCATAACTGTCTGACAGTAATAAAGATGTGGTCGCAAATCCCAGATTGGTACTTTATTATTATTACTATTATTAAAGGGGATGGGTTTCCCCATGCACTTAGACCAGTTATTGGTCCATTGTGCGTCTCCCTTTAATTTCTACTGTCCCCATACCCTACCAGTACTGGTGCATGCTATCAGCCCCATTCAGCCAACGAGGTCGGCCCTCGGTACCTGATATTGCCCCCATCTACCAGAGGCATTGGAAACTACTTGGGCGGGAAACTTGTTGCCTAATTTTGCTCAGAGGTCTCCTAGAGACATGAGGATCTTTTACGTGCCGTAAATCTACGACATGGACCCACGGCTTAAAGTCCCTCCCGGAGGACTTGTTCCCTGAATTTTTCCGCCCTTAAAAATTCCACGACCTCCGCCGGGTTTGAACCCGCGTACCTTGAGTCATGAGGTGGGAACGTTACCCCTAGATGGGTAATTTATGCCAAGACCGACTGACCGACTGACCGTCGGTCATAAAATGAGACTCAGACTCAATCAGAGAGTTGAGTTTTAGGAGTTGCCGAGAACATTTCAGTTCGCATCTGACCTTAGAAGAGTAGTCAGTCTTCAGTATGGCTTTGACTATAACAGAAGCAGTAATTGTGATACTCAAAGTGATAATAAGTGTACTCGCCAGTGTAAAAGTGAGCGTTCAATAAACAGAGTAAAGTAAAGCTGTCCTTGTAACAGACCATGAAGGCCCATAGGGCTGTGAGACGTCGAGGGTCCCACATTATCTAGACAATCGGCTCAAAGATGGCGGTAAGGTTGTCAGCCCTACGCGCCGGCCGCGCTTTACTCCCCAGGAAAATTATTTATTTAATTCCTGGTACTCATTTCTGTGAACCCCAAGGCCATACTCCGGCCGGAAGGATTAGGTCAATTGAAAAAAATCCAGTGCCCTCATCGGTATTTGAACCCGCGACCTTCCGACTTGTAGCATAGTGCCTTATCCACTACGCCACCGCGTGCCCCTTGAATAAACAGAGACCTGCGTGAATTCATTTGTTGCGTTCCCTAGGCAACACGCAACAGTACGTGTGTTATATCCCAGAAGCTTTAACTCGGCTGCTTCCTTACAAACCCTCAGAAGTACAAACTACGGTTCCCTCATGGGATCTAAAGACCACAAAATGTCCTTATAGGTTCGAAATAGAAAGCGGACGTGGCGCTGAAACCCCAGCTAAGAGAGACGCCCAAAGATGCAGGATTCGCAGCAGATGATGAAGGGGTTGGGAAAGTGATTATTGCTGTTGACATTTCGAGATTGGAAAATCCGGCAGAAGTAGATAGGCGAGCGTTAGAACATGGATTGTGTGCACAGCCAGACAAATGAGACATGACCTATAAGATGACGTCAAAATCCCCCCTACGGAATTATTCTTATTCCCCCGATAAGTTCAGGAACGTGTAAGATATTGGATATGGGTCAGAACTAAGTTTTCCTACCGTTGGACGTGTCCAGTGGATTTGAAGTATCCATATTATTTATAATTGTAAATTTGTAATATATAAGTGTTTACGTCTCCATCTTCTACCCTGAAGATGGAGGCGATACATTCTTCGGAAACGTCGGTCCGTACAAAATATACACGAAGCCACATCCCAGAAGACGTCATTCTTCGTAAAATTCTATGTTTTCTGTCGCGTATTGTGTTCACTGTTTATTTGTTTTTCGTGCTGTTAGCGTATAATATTATTAGTTTTCAGTTTTCATATGTTTATTTTTATCTTCTTGAATATTACGTTACTTAGTTCTTTTTCTCTTTAAGTGTGTTGTGTACTTCTTGTCATGTTGACGTTTGTTTTTGTGGTTTCAAAGTAGACTTTGTGTTGACGGCCAGAATACCACAGATGGTATTAATAATTTGTATTGTTTCTTCCTTTCAGGTTGTGACCAAAGACACGCATCCTATGACGAGAGAAATATATTTGAGTGAAAAATAGAAAAACGTGAACACCGCCATGACGCTCATCAGGTTATGGCCGCCTCTTTTATTATGGTGCTGAAAGGCCTTGACAGAGAGCAGCTAACAAAATATGAATTTTTATAAAGGGGTTAAATTAATGTTTCCTTGAATTCTGAAAGATAGACATAATTATAAATCTATCAAAGCCTAATGTTTGGGATTAAGTTTCGATCGTGGATGGAGACGCACATTGTGCGGCCGAGGAAGAAACAGCAGCAACAACAGCAGCGCTGCAAAGAAGGGAGTGGCAGCAAAGGGAAACCAAGCGGAAAGGCCGTGCCGGAAAGACCATTGTTGGACTCCGCGGGGAATTCCCCTACAAGTCCCCTTATAGCTAAAAAGGATGAACCTCAGAAAAACCAACACGTAAGTTAATTCGATGTGACTTTATGGGGGTGAAGGGTGTGGTGTGAAATTTGTATTATGGAGGTACGGGCGTGTCACTCAACTAGAGCCCCAAGTGAGGGTTGCGTAGGCTTCACCCCGATATCACGACATGTGCCGGGCCCTTTCTTTCGTCCTATTTGTCTTTGTTTCAGTTCTCTTCATCTATTTCTGTTTTCTTTCTCCTTTTGTACTGAATTTCTTTATTTCCATGCTTTATTTTGTTACATTTTTCCTATTATTTCTTTATACTTCTTTCTATCCTTAGTTCTCTGTTCTTTTTGCCATCATTTCTTACTTTTCCTCTCATTTTTTCCATTTATTTATTGATTTGTGTATTTGTTCATTCTTTCTATTCTCTTTCTTCTGTTTGTTCTCTGTCTTTCTCCTTCCTTCGCTTATAAATTAAATTCTCTTCATATTTCCGTTTTTCCTTATTTACATCTTTTTTTCCAGCCTTATTGACCATTTCTTTTATTACGTTCTTCTTAATATTTTTCTCTAATTTTTCTTCCTTTTCCTAGACATGTTTATGTATAAACAAAGAAACTCCGTTGCTTGAGGTCGCAAGCTAACTATACCGACCGAGCGACCGCCGCTTGTCGGCGAAGTTAGTGCCAACTTTTGCGGATAGAGGGTGTCGCGTGGTCAGCGCAACGAATCCCCACGGCCATTAATCTCAGTTATCTAGACCGGAGACGCTATTTCCTTGAAACAGCTCCTCAATTATCCCCACGAGGCTGAGTGGACCCCGTTCCAGACCCACTACTTCTCAGAAAATGTGGTAGCGCCAGGAGTCGAAACAGGAACCTCACGATCTGTAGCCAGACACTCTGACCACTATACCACAGAGGCTGTCTTTATGTATACCTTTCACAATTGGAAGTACCACTCCTTGTTTTCCTGTCTGAATCTATGAATAAACATTATCAGACAACTTCACACTAGCGGAGACCGTGGGTTTACTTTGGGGAGAAAGAGTGGTATTATAATCTTACCTGTATTCTCAAGTTCCGCAGCCCAGTGGAACAGGAGGCTACTGGAGCTCCTGAACTCAGTCCCCAGAGACATTATTCGGCTCGGCGAACAGTGGAACTGACTCTCTTAAGACTGAATCCTGAATTAATCTAAATTTAAAGCTCTCCGAAGCTAGAAAGGCGGTCAAGCGGGATTATCTTCAGTCTCTTTTCTCAGGTCGTAACATAATTCAGGTTAAGTGAGTACAGTGATGCTTAGGGATTACCTGCCGTGTGTCTCAGCTGGAACTTGGAGAGACGGAGAATGTAGCTGAGAGATCTACCCGTCCCATGACAGTTTCAAATGGGAATACTGTTCACACAGTAACGAGAAGTTCTTGCTGCAAAACTGAGTGCACGTTATTGCTAGTGGTGTGGGACTAAGTCCCTTGTACTGCGGCCACTTCTGGTCTATTGTACCAGCCCCAGATGATAGGTGAGGGTGATTGTGGAGCAATTGGTGGAATGAAGATTGGCAGGGGAAACCGAAGTACTCGGAGAAAACCTACCCCAGCGCCACTTTGTCCACCACAAATCCCACTTGACTAGACCCTGGATCAAACCCGGGCTGCCGCTGTGGGAAGCCAGCGACTAACCGCTTGAGCTATGGCGCGGCCCTTACACTCCTCACTGACTTAATCATTTGAGAAAACTGCATAATGAGGAGCTTCACAAATTGTACTCATCACCAAATATAATTATTATCATGTAGGGCATATAGCACGCATGGGGGAGAAGAGGAATGCATATAGGTTGTTGGTGAGAAAGTCAGAAGGAAGGAGATCACTGGGAAGTCCAAGGCGTTGGTGGGTGTACAATATTAAAATGGATCTTAGAGAGATGGGATTGGCTTATTCTGGCTCAGGATAGAGACCAGTGGAGGGCTCTTGTGAACACAGTAATGAACTTTCGGGTTTCATAAATTGCTGGGAAGTTCTTGAGTAGCTGCACAACTGGCGGCTTCTCAGGAAGGGTCAGCTTAATTAGTGCGTAAGTGAGTCAGCATTACCTTTACTTTCTTCCCAAATGCCTTGCCGACAAAGTTAGGCAATTTAATGTTATAAAGCGAGGATTCAGTATATTTGTCCGCTCGCTTCGTTTACGCAGTCAGTATGGTCCCTGTCTCGTGTCCGAGCAACCGGGGTTCGATTTTGGTTAGCATTACGAACTCCCCTTACGACTACAACGTCCAGAACAATTAATCCCATCCGATAAGTCTGTATTCTGAGGTCTCCATTTAGTTTCGTTGACCAGAATCCTGGGAGCTTTAACTCAACGTCATCTAATTCTATTCTAATGTGGCGTGAGACTGAGTCTCTTGATGCTTGAGCCGTAAATGACCGACTGTAGCATCCTCGGTTTATGAGAGAAATGGAGTATTTGACAGAACGTGAACTGGCCGGTGAAATCGAAGTAATTTTTAAGAAATCTCTCCTAGTGTCACTTTATGCACCACAAATCTCATCTGGACTGACCTGAAAATAAACCCGAACTACGGCACGGTCATCAAATTGTGGTGCTTAGACACAGCTGCAACCCTACCTTTTATTTATGTATTTCCAGGTGTTGCGATGTGGACATGGTTGCCCTGACGACCGTTGCACTGCGGGTGGAGCTCCTTCATGCAGTAAAGGTATGGAGAAGATATCCCTTCCGCCCCACCATCAACATCACCACCTCCATCACGGCTACATGGGCAACAACCTGTCATCACCCGAGTCAGCGTACTCCACCGGCTACTCGACTGATGGCACCTCCCCTGGCGCCTCGTTCCCCCCTGAGTACTACATCAACATCCGCACCGGCACCCATTACTTCCACTCTGCAGCCACTACCCCGACTGCCCCTTGTAACCCAATGCCTGTCCAGGTCCAGAGGCACTTGGCTAACGGCCACGTTAGGGAGGAGGTTTCTAGGGACCCCAGGAATGGATGTCTGGTCGAGGTGGAGATAGTGAGCGCCTCTGCAGAAGCTTTTGAAGGAAGGCGCATCAAGCATGCATCTACACCTAAGGCAAGTGGCTCAGATGGAAACCCTGTTGCCTTACTTAAAGTCTAGTTTCATGCATGGATACTCCGAGAACCTCTGCAGAAGCTTTTGAAGGAAGGCACGTTAAGCACATGTCTAAACCAGAGGTACGTAAGTGGATCTGCCTTACGTAAAACAAAGTGCTTTCAGTGGAAATCCTGTAACTTGATTAAATAAGTGGAAATCGTGTGGTCGAGGTGGAAGTTCTGATAATTAAAGGATGTTTTTTGAAAGCAGTGGGAATCTCTGATCTTAATAAATGTCCTGTAATCTGGTTAATGCTTGTAGCTATTACTTACAGGCTCTCAGAGCCACTCTGTGCAACAAGCAGTTCATACCCACTTAATTTACAATGCAGCGCATGTACCAATAAATATAATTATTTAACCAAATGCTTGTTTTCAGTGCCATCCTTAAGGATGTGTGTGACGTCGTTACTTATTTCGCAAACTTCTGTTCAGATTATGCTGGCTCCGGAACCCTGCAGGGCCCGCCCTCACAGCCACAGGAGGACAGAATCTTGTGATGAGAGCAGGCGTCACCCAGCATCCATCAGGACAAGTTTTGCTCAACTCGATGACACTTCTCCTCCTTCAACTGGTCCCAGCACTTCCCTCGATGTCAGCCGTATCCCCTGTAACACGATCAACTCCTCGCCCTCTCCTCAAAATATCACCCAACTGACAGCTTCCCCACGACAACGGAACCGTATCAGAACCAATCCTTGGGTCCCTTCCAGTACTCCTTCGAACTCTTCCGCGATTGGCACGAACAGCTCAACTTCAAGCAGTGGCTTCAAAACGAGGGCTGTGCAGGCTGAAATGGGTGAATCTTCCACCAACTTGAGCTCCTGCTCCTCGGGTGCGGGATGTAAACACACTCAGACAAGGCAGGGCGAGTCCTCCTCTTCTTATGGAAGCGGAAGTGACGTAACGATACCCCGGAAAAAGCTGGTACAGTCACTGGCCATGACCAAAGATGATGGTCACACTTCAGAGGAAAATGTCAGGAGTCCGTAAGTAACTAACGGACCATTTGTTTACTCCACTGAACAGTGTCACAGTTTTCATCTTCTTCCTCTCCTCATCCTATTTTTCTTATTTTATTCGCTCTCCTTTGTCTCCTTATAACCCTCATCCATCTTCTCATGCCCCTTCAAATTTTTCTCTACTGTTCCTTCTTCAGTATCTTTCCCTCTACTCATTCTTTTCTTTGCCCATTTCCTTCTGTTTTTATTGTTCCGCCTCCTCTTATTTCTATTTTCATTCGTTTCAAACTCACTTTCCTCTTCTGACTGACCTCTTTTCTACCTTCTTTTAATTCTTCTTCACTTTCTCCCCTGAGATAAGTGTTTTTAGGCTACAGAGTTTCATATTTTCCTTTATTAGCTAATTAACCTCACTGTATTAAATGTAGAAGCAATTTCGTGTCGGTGGCATGAAATGGAAAATGGTGGCTTACTAGCTTGGCATTTATCTGGAGAAGCTGATTAAAATAACTAAATCATTCACATAGTTGGTTGGTTAGTAAGTCATTTATTTGGTGATTTTGTTTATCAGACAACCAGTTATCTATCTAGTTAGACAAGTAATCGGTTTGTTAGCTAACTGGGTAGCTAGTAAGTCAGTTAGTCACTCACTTAATCATTGACGTGTAAGTCAATCTGCCAGCTGATTGAAGTAGGTCTAACCAAAGCAACTGTGTTGTCTAATTTCAAACATTTTTTCCTTTATAGGCATCTCCGTGGGTGGTGTCATACACCTCCTGGCGATAGCAATGCTTCTGGTGGCGATTCTACAGGCAAACATCACCGTGGAAGCGTTTGTTCTTCTTCTTCATCATCTTCAACTTCCAATACGGCCAATAACTATTCCCACAGCAACAGCAGTGACCTCTCTGATGATGACCTAACCTTAAATGAAATGTTGGGAAAATACGATGAAAGTTATGTATACGAGAAAGAAACAGATATTTTAAGTGACAGTGACCCAACAGACTGTGAAGAAGATTATGGTGAAACAGACTGTGATGCAGGACAGGATGGCGGTGATGAAAGAGATCCTCAGGACGATGAGGAGTTAGACTTCATTGATAACGGCTCGTACTTAGAACTAAGTCCTGTGGATCTGGACGATGGTATTGAAAAATCTTCAAGTTCTGCAAAAGGAATTGTTAATAAAGGTCATTGTACTTACCATCTGCCCCATTCTGGAGCAGAATTCCAACGTAAGCCAACTATGCGATTTCGTGAGTCATTCATGAGACGCTCAAGCGGTCGTCGCCATCTTGTTAAGGATGAAAATGCAAATGGAAGCCCAGGACCATCTTCCAGAAGAGCTAGTGTAAGAAAGTTTAGTAACGAGGAAGTACTCAGCAGAAGAAGTTCGAGAGATGGGAGTAGACATAGGAAGCATCATGAGCCAGTTGCAGCAGCAAACAGCACAGTTAGTGGCAATCCATCTTCAAGATCTTCCACCGAGAAGAAAAAGATGCGCTGTTCAATGCGCAGAAGCTGTAGCGTTAGAGGTGGAACAAATAGATCTGTTCTTCTTGCTTCAAATAACAACGGAGTAACATTTAACTCTAAAGAGAAAATCAGCATCGTCGAAGCTGAAAATTCAGGTGTATATAATTTAAACCGTATATTAATGCAAAAGATGCTGTTTCGTGTCAGTGAGAGTGGAACAAGAAGCGCTGGTAATACCCCTGTTTCTATGAGAAAGAAGATTGTAAATGATGAAGTTACAGAAGTCAGGAAGAAAGTTCTGTCACCTTCAAGAGTAAGGCCACATACTGAAAGTAACAGACTCCATTTAGCTGCAAATAACAATCATAATAATAGGGACTTACAGATGTCCCCCAGCATGGCTGATGCCTTGATGAAAAAGCGTTCTTACTCTGTTAGTTGTGGTGCCAGGACCTCAGTTCCAACATCTTCATATTTAACGACATTTTCATCAGAAATAGCCCTGATAGAAGCTGATAAAGAAGCTGATCGTAAATACAAGGAACTTATATTAGAAGCAGAGCATATTTTAGTTAGTATGAAGGGTAATTCTGAAAAATGTCTGAGTTTTCATGCACCAACACCACCGCCACGTATATGTAAGGGCAGATCTGACAGATCCATAAATGAAAATGAAAATGAAATTACCGAAACTGAAGAACATTTTGATTTAGAAAAGTCTGCTGAAGATGAAAACAATGTAATCAAAAAACCGGCTTTTATTAGGAAGGCGTTCAATTCCCCTAATAGGATTGTGGATAGAAACCAGGGTACGACGAGAAATGGGGAAGATATGAGGGGAGGTCAATGTACTCCACCTTCACGGACTTGTAATGAAGAGAAAAGACAGCGTGAATTGGGAAGGAGAGGATCAGGATGTGCCCCAGAAGGTTTGGTACACGCCTCCAGTTCATCTTCGATGGACACAGAAGGTTCAGTCACCCCCAAACAATCTCCAGACAAGTCCCCTGTCCAGCAACGGCCACCATTGGTCACGTTCAGATCCATTGACCTCGGGCACGAGTTGGGAGGTCCTGGGTACTGTCCACAGAGTGAGCCTGTCAAGAGGAAGGTGTACACATGCAGCGCGACCTTTGACCGTCTCCAGAAGACACTAGAGAAAAGCCAACACCAGGCATCACTTCGTATCAAAGCCGAAATTGAAAGGAAGGACAGTGATAAAGGTAAGAATATCTTCTGTTCTCTTATCTTCTCTTCCCATCTTTCTCTCCTTGCCCTTCCCTCTATACTCTCCTCTTTTCGTCCTCTTCCATTCCCTTCTGTTTCTGTTCTCCCCCTCCCTTATCTTCCCTTCGCTTCCAACTGCTCTCCTCTCCTCCCCTCCCCTAACATCCTTTGCCCAGCAACGGATATATGCGAACCACATAGAAAACAGCGTTTCCTTTGTTGTTGTATTTGTCGAATCTGCTGCCTCCTATTCAGGGAGGATGGGTACAAAATTTTCAGGGGAACCTGCTGAGGCAATGGGTTCTCCAAAACGTTGATACAAAACTGCAGTGTATCACAGTCCAGCAGATGTGATCTTACAATGAAATCCTGCTTCTTGCTGGTTGGTCGTTTGGCTAGCTCTCCCACCCTGAAGATGGAAGCAGTACGTTCCTCTAGAACATTAGTGAAATTCTACTGGACTACACGTTGTCACATCCCAGAAGAAAGTATTCATAGTCACCGCTGAGAGAACCTCAAATCCACCAAGAAATTTTAGTTCATACCCATAATACCAAATGTAGCTGAAATCGTTCAGCAACCGTCTGAAAAACGAAACAGGTGTTACGTCGTCATTATGCATTCAAGTTACGCAATTTGTAAGGAAAACAATAATACATGAAATGACAACGCGGGTTCTTCTCTTTCGTAAACCCCTGAAGGGCTGGTGTTTAGACTACACGCGATACGGAGACGCAGAAGAAGTTGCCGCGTGCGCACGGCGAGTGACATTGGTTTTCGACTGTCACGGCCCTCACACTCGTCTGTTGATATTTTGAAGCCTGAAATTTATCTAAATAACATTTTAAAATTTAGTTCCTACCTCACAGAAAACACATGTTAATGTTCTTTAAGGAAATAATCGATCTTCATTTTGAGAATCATACAAAACACATAAATACACTATAACCGGATAGCTCGAGTCAGTAAAATGACCACGCAGTAGGGTAAGCGGCCTGCGTAGTCTAGAGGTAACGTTCCCACCTCATGACTCGTAGTACGCGGGTTCAAATACCCGGCTTAGGTCGTCGAATTTTTAAGGGCGGAAAAATTCAGGGAACAAGTCCTCCGGGAGGGACTTTAAGCCGTGGGTCCCGTGTCGTAGCTTTACGGAACGTAAAAGAACCTCGTATCTCCTAAGGAGGTCACTGAGCCAAATTACGGACGTTTCCCGCCCAACAGCAGTCTCTAATACCTCTGGTAGATGGGGGAAGCATTATAGATACCTCTCAGCTGGTAGAGCCGGTCTCGCTGGCTGGGAGGGACTGATGGTAAGCACCAGTACCGGTAGGATATAGAGACTGATAGAAATCATAGAGGGAAGCACAATGGACCAATACAGGTCTAAGTGCATGGGGAAACCCACCCTCTCCAATAATTAACTAACCAACGCAGTAGGCTAGATGACTGGATAATCAGGATTATATTCCTAGCAGGTGTAAAGATATATCTCTTCTCCACCGCATCCAGACCGGCTTCGGGACCCCCCCAATCTCCTATTCAGTTGGTAGCGGGGTCGCTTTTCTCGATGGTAAATTATATGAGGCTTGAAGCTTACCACTCACCTCCATATAGAGCCGAGATTAAAAGTTCGTTGAGACATAAATTCATTCCCTCGTAGCTCTTCATGGCCTAATGCTTAATTAACACAGGGACCCGTGGCAGGCAGTATCAGGCAAACATAATCTCTTCTCTAGAAGGTGAGTAGTCAGCTTTCAATTCCTGGGTGCTTTACCTTGATAGGAAGAGACCCAAATACCCTTTGGATAGGAGGCTGGGTACTGGATACTGTGTAGGATAGAAGGGTGAGGATGCAGTTGTCATTCCTCGGTTGTCGAGCCTGCCACTTTACCGACTGAGCCATCCCGGCACTTAAATTTCAGATGTAAATAAGAAGGTGTAACAGGCCATGAAGGCCCATAGGGTTGTAAGACGTCGAGGCTCCCACGTTTTCTAGACAATAGGCTCACAGATGGAGGTCAGGTCAGCTTTAAGCACTGGCCAGCTGCCTTTTACCCCCTGGAAGACCCCTGGTACTCATTTCTGTTAGAGGCTGAGTCTCGCTGGAAGGTTTAGGTCAATTAAAAAGAAATTTGTGGTCTTCATCGGGACCCGCAAACTTCCTCCTTGTAGCATAGTGCCTCATCCAACTACGCTGCCGCATGCCCCAAATTTCATAAGTAAAGTAAAGTAAAGTAAAGCTATCCCTGTAACAGGCCGTGAAGGCCCATAGGGTTGTGAGACATTAAGGGTCCCACATTACCTCTACAATCGGCTCAAAGATGGCGGTAAGGTTGTCAGCCCTACGCGCCGGCCGCGCTTTACTCCCCAGGAAAATTATTTAATTAATTCCTGGTACTCATTTCTGTTAGAGGCCGAGTAAGCCCCAGGGCCTAGTGCGGCCGGAAGGATCAGGTCAATTGAAAAAAATCCAATGACCTCATCGGGACTTGAACCCGCGACCTTCCGGCTTGTAGCATAGTACCTTAACCAACTACGCTGCCGTATGCCCAAAATTTCATAAGTAGTCAAGTAAATATGAATGAAATAATTTGTACTGTGAATGGAAAATATTGGTGTCGAATGTGCATTTTAGGTACATCTGAAGGGGATAGTCTCAGGGAGAAATTGGAAAGGCTGCGACGGGAACGGCTGGAGGTGGAGGCCAAGGTACGGGAGGCTCAGGCAGAGGAACGACAGCGGCTGGATGACAAGGCACAATGCCAGCGTCAGCTCTCTCTCTTCAGGCGCCAGATGTTGGTCCACACCATCGAGGGACTCAAGAGGAGTTTAGAAGATCAGTCTGCAAAACTGCAGGAAACTTACAGCCAGCATGAACAGCATCATCCCTGTGATGATGAGAATTTGTGTCGGAGACATTCCACAAGTAGCTCAAACAGTACCAAGGTTCAACAAAATAGTCAGGATGCGACAGAGTAAGGTCACAGTACCTGCACTGAGAGACATTTCAACACCATCACCTTTCTGTCAATTTTCTTCCAGTTCATATGATAGGTCTGTGACCTGTTACCCGCCACCTTTATGTAGTTGACTACATTTTGTATACTGTTTTTCCGTGAACATGTTTTGGCATCCAGAAGCTCTGGCCAGTTATAACAAATTCTTGGGAAACCCATACTCCCATGAAGTGACATCAATGCAAGTGATGGACACAACTAGTTGACCTAGACCAGGATTGCTCAGTTCACTTTGTGAGAGTTGCATACGGCCTGTCAGTTGGTTTTATGCAGCCCACAGCCGTATCCTTCCGTACCTCAAAGTATGCGTTAATGAATTGCTCCCATTTTGTTAAAGCCAGTGGATCTTGAAACTTAACGAAAAGTGCTGGGTAAATAAATACTGCCATAAGATAATATTGGTCTAACAAGTATTTTATAAATTCATTTTCTTGTATGCCTAGAAATTAATGATTATATCCCAAATAATTAAGACTATTAGTTTGTCCAGTATTCTGCCATTAATACATATCTTGTTTCTGATTGCTTCTGTTCATCTGAAAGCTATAATTTTGTTGTCATTTCATTATGTATTCAGGTGAAAAGTTCCATGGCAGTGCTATTCAAATTGTATACTGATTTCTATATGTCAACTTTATATTTTGCCAGAAGAATATGATTGTTTGCGAACAGCGTAGTGTTGATGTTAAAAGTCCTGCAAATAAATGGTTTTAGTAATTGAAATACAGAACTGAATAATTCTTAAAATTGTACATGTCTTGTAGTTTTCAGCGCATATAGCAGTGCAGTATGAGAACATCTTGAGGCATTTAGTAAATGAATTATGAAACACTTACAAGAGCACCTCAAATACATGAGCATACAGGCGTTTAGGGATATGGGAAACGTAATGAAACATTTGTACATGTGAGGCTGAAATGTTGAATGAACTTTCTGATGCTGCTATTTAGTTAAAGAAACCTTTCTCCATTAAAAATGCGGTCATCTTGAATGTGATGTCTTGTAATTTGGTACATACATTCCTCCAAAACATTGGTACCTATCTACAAAACTACATTGCATTACATTTCAGTAGACGGTAGTCTTTAATATTCATTTCAGAATTTCTTCTGTTAAATTTCCATAGTAGTGTATAAGACAAACCAAGCATCTGCCCCCCATGGATTAAAAGGAAAATAAGAAAAGAAGGGAATTACCAAATATTAATAATATAAATTAAAAACTGTTAGACGAGCGAGTCTTTTATCCTGAATACTCTAGGGCGATTAGTAAAAATTGTCTTCAGCAGCTTAAATATAAGTTTGTAAGCAAATCTTTTGGCTGCCCCTTTTGAAAATAGGCTCCCTTCTGGGAAACTGGTTCCCCCCCCCCTTATAACTGGCTGTTTCCTCAGAAAAAATCCTAGTGGCGCTAATGCTGTCTATTGACTACCAAAAGGACATACACTTCCAAGAGCTCATCAAATGCATGTGTATAATCAACAATACTTTGATGCTTATTCTTCCAGACCTGTTAGTATAGATGTGAAATTAGATAAAAGGTTTACAGGGTAGAAAAATAATCTGTCACATAGACTAGTACATGTTATACATTATTGTAGATCTTAACATACTTTTCCTCCATTTAGTCATTTTAGAATGTAGCCTCCATGTTGTCTCTTCAAAACTAATATTTCAGTTCAAACCCAAATTTTGAGCAAATATTCAGTCGACATCAATGTATACAGCCAATAAAAGCATTATCAAATTTGGAAATCTGATGTTATTAGAACACTCTAGTGTAGATAATTAGATGAAAAATGTTACTTTCAATGTGTTGTCTGAACACCAGTGTTCTCATCTTTGTTCTAGTGTTAATGAGCATTTAATATTGTGTAATGATTCATTATTACCTCTAGATATTACAGAGATTGAAAAGTACACATAGAAATTAGTTATACTTTCCCAAGAATGAGCAGATATATACAATATATAAACTGTATGGTCACAGCAATTATAAAATATGGCAAATTCAATATGACTACACTTGCAAGAAAGGTTTATGGCAGGTCATGATTGGTACTGCAGCTGGACATGAAATGGTTAGGCAAGAAGATGTTAATTAATATTTCAGTAATCCGTATTAAGTATTGGTTTAATATACACATGACAAAAAAAAAGACACAGAAATTATTACATTTCTGAAATTATTTAATAATAGCAATTTTTTAAATAAAATTCATATTTGTATTTAAAATAATTATTTCAGCATATTCAGGTATGCTACACCTCATAGTCACAATATAAAGGATGTGAAAAGGCTGTTGCGTATTGAAGAATTTTAAAAACATAATGTGACTATAAATTATTGTTTATAAATGAAACTCTGACATTTTGTGGGGGATGATTTATGAATGCGTGCTTGTCTAAAGGTTTGTGGCAAGAGATGATTTATTATGCAAATATTATGTGGAGTATCTTTGATATACACAATATTTTCTAAACTGGATCCATTTCTGTCAGTATATAGGAGAAGAAGGGATATTGCTCTGTTGGTACCCTTAGAAGGAAATAGTTTCCAGCACCAGACTGGCATCCAGTGATGGTTTTCTGCCTTACACATTATGACAACTGAACCAGTGTCTGAAATATTGTGTTTATTAAATGAATCCCAGACATGAACAGTATTCAACATAAAATGTCTATTTTATGTGTTACTGAGATCATTGTCATTAACACTTTCAATGATAGCCTTTCAATGTCAACACTAAAGGCGAAGTCATTAGTTCATGGAGATAACAGTTTTGAACAGAAGTGAAACATATGCAACGCTGTGTTATGTGTCAATGTGAAATGGACACTTTAAAAGTGTGTGAAGTGTGGGACAAATTATGTATATAACTGGTAAAAGTAAATCTGTTCACTATTGATGATTCTCAATGCAATGTATTGATTATGTCAGAGAAATGTCTTACAATTAGCATTCTTAAATAATTGTTTTATTGTTGGAATGTAAAAGCTAGTCTTCAATTTTAACAACATACTCAAGTTGTTGAATTGTCTCTGATCTTACATACTCTACTGGAAAAATACAATTCGTCCCAAGGGAAGTGTTTGTATAATTTTGTGTCTTGAAAGAGTGATTGAGCTGTGAAATTAGTTATTAATTTGTTTTATTTACTTGTTGTTTAATGTTATTGTTTCTGTGAAAGCACAAAATTAAGATTTATATATGAACAAAATGTTCTGTATGTAATTAACAATGACATATGTTTTGCAACTTCTTTCATTTGACAGTAATTATCTTTAATAATATCTCCTTTCAGACCCAAGAGTTCATGAATTGGTAAATTTTTAAGTGAGTGGTTATTTCCTTAACTATAAAATGTGGACATGACATGAAAGTAGTGAAACACCTGAATCCTATGAAAACTGAAACATCTGTTTTCCTACTTTGTCTTCTTATCCACCTTCAGTTGCATTCCTGTGGCAGAAACTAGTACTAAAAGTTGCTTATGTAATCAAGAGACCTATATGTTATTGTGGTAAGGAATTCAAACCCCTGGGTGTTGGAGTGTGACATGAAATAAACACTATCCTTCACAGAGCAGTTATGTGTACAGGGTCTGAAAGGGTTATTTAATAAACAGTAATGTACAAGCTGTTTCAAAATGAGCTTTGTGGTGGAAATTTTCGCCATTTTGAAAAGAGACTGAAACTTCACTTCCCTCTCTTATTATTTGAAACTTATGTCCACACTACAATTCCAAATGGACATATTCCTTCAACTAGATCAGGGATGGCTTATCACTGGCACCAAATTGAGGCTTGTCTGTTTCTGATTGTTACAGATTTTATGAATATGGACATTTGAATTCAGTAATTTAATACACTCATGACACACTTTGGCTCTAACTTTATATTTCCAGTCCAAACCAGAAAATAAATGTTTACTAAGGAAAAAAATATGGAACTTAATGTTGTATTCCCTATTTGACATTGTTTATTACCTAATATTTTTATCGGAGGTATACATGAAATCAGATGTAAGACGCTGGAAGTTCAAAGAAATCAAACACAAGCTAATATCTGAAGAAATGTCGAAGTATGGGTACCAGCAGAGATCACATTAACTCAAGCAGAGAGATGATGTAAATGTGGGAATGGTTAACATCACATTGTAACTGTAGGGTAAATTTGATACCAAGCAGCAAAAGTTTCACCATCCCTGATTTAGGCTACAGCAAGAGTGCTTTACAATTTGAATATATGGGACACCCATGTAAAGCAACCTACTTAAAGTGAATCATCATTTAATGAACTCTCAATACTTATAATGTCATATACTACAAACCAGCAGCTGTAAACATTTTGAAGAAGATACATATTTTTCTAATTTGTTCAAATTTTCTCCTGGAATGTGAACTTTTCTGACACCTTCTGAACTGGCCATTTTGCATTGGTCTCCTGAATAAGTGCCCCATTTTATGTTCGATTAAAGAGATGGGAGACAGTTAGAGGGGACTGATAAGGAAATGCACATTATCAGTTTAACCACCTTATTTTTCCTTGCATTTTTATACATTTGTATTAAATATGTTGTAAATGAAAAACTGCAAAATTACTATGGTGTAACTTACATGGAGATGTTGAAAAGTCCATTTTTGTCACAAAAAAAAATATGTTGCATGGTGTAAGTGTCTACTCTTTTAGCACTGAATAAACCAATACATGTAGTTGACACTTAGCTTACTAGAGAGCAGCACCAATGTGGGAATGATACAAAATGGTCATCTTACCTGGGTGGGACATTTTACATGGGTCTCCCCTACTAATCTCAGATCTGATTCAGTTCCTATCATTTTGCATTTATAGCTGTATGAAGGTTTTTACAGCAATGATTATTAAGATTCTGGTCGTCTGGGACGTGACACTTTGCAGTTTGATAGCTAAGTACCAATGTTTCAGAGTAACCTATGTACTAAAGTACCTAGTGTTGCATCACAGAAGGCAGTAGTCTTATGATAACTGTTCTGAAGTCCTTAAGTGGACCACAAATATAATTTATTAAGGGATGTGAGACAGTTGAAGTTGATAACAAAGGAAAAGAGAGTAGATCAACAGACATTTTTATATAAACCAAAGATTGTTATCTAAAGATTTCATATTGTTATCAGCTTCTGAAATGAGAACTGAAACAAAGATGCAAGTATATTTTCAAAGTCTGATTTAATACAGTGATATCTGTCATTTTCAATTGTGAACGTATATGAAACATAATGATAAAATACAATCTTTGATTGTAATATATTATGATTAAGTCTGAGGTTATAACCATTGAAAACATTTTGTCCATTATATTCTTGTATGGAGTTACATTGTAGGATTGAATTTCTGCAAACTCTGTGTCTCATGTGCTACATGAAATGGCTCACAACATAATCATATGTTAGTATTTTTTCATTTCCATAACATTCAACAAATTTTGAAAGCGATTTTGCCAGTGTTTGAATGTAGTGAAGTCTCTCTCATTTGTTGCATTTTGAATTGATCGGGAGTGATAGTATATAATTTAGAATATAGAAATACAAGTACTTAAAAGTAATCTGTAGATTCATTGACTTAAATATTCTGTTTCATTTCTGCAGTGAACTATTCTTCCGATTACTTCCTGCATTATAATTATCTTCTTCATTAAACATATCTTCCTTGCTCTGAAATTGCCCAAATTCTGGCTCAGAGATGAAATCTGGTCTTGTCTATTATGCATCTCAGGAAGTGGTGATGGATGAGGATGGGGTAATGGTGGAACGATGATAAGCAGGTAAAAACCAAAGAAACTTGGAGAAAAATCTGCCCCAATGCCAGTTTGTCCACCACAAATATCACATGAAGTCACCTGGGATTCAACCTGAAACTCCATGGTGAGAAGCCTGAGTTTGTTTCCTAAAAGACACATGATGTCTGTCCAAATTATATACTTTTCCTTAAAGTAATAGTAACATTGCCAAGATCTTGATATTATCTACACTTCTTTTTGCTATGATAAAATGTTAATTGGTATGATGACTATTGTTTGAATGTAATAATTATTTCTATCATAAATATGTGATAATTCTGTTTAGGAAATTCATGTTCTATGCTGCAAGATTATTATTTTAACTTAGAATCAGAAAATATGTGTTTTGAACAATATGGTGGCTTCATGTTACCTCATTGGGTCACAAGAAATTGTAATTATTTTATCTCTGGAGTAAACTTGTTTTTAAACTGCCATACTAGACCTGAAATGAAACAATAGCATTTAGTATAATTCATGCCCCAAATCTTTATCTTCTTTGAAAATATAAGTCAATGAAATGTAGTCACATTATACAGTGTTAAACTAAATCTAAACAAGAATGACTAGAAACCTGATACAGTAATTAGCATTTGCTTACCAAAGTATTAATGTGTTAACATAAAGTAATAGAAAACCACAGTAATGTGGTAGTTAATAGTGACACTAAATACTGAAAACTGCAAGTTCAGTGCACAGGATTAAAGTCTCTGCCTTTCTACTGGAGAGAATCAAGTGACCAGTATTGTACATTTCTTAACTCATGAAAGTCTTCTGTTTCAGTTTAACAGGATGTTAATTTTGAACAATGTAAGTTCATTTTGTGAATAATGAATAAATTCAGGTAATGAACTTGTAGTAATAAGGCATATTTTGACACTTCTGCAAATAATTGAAATATATTCATGAACAAAAAGTTAAGATTTTTGTAGTGTAGTCCCAGCATCAATGTATGGATGCCATCTGAATTTGAATATATTACTGGAGTTGTCATGAAGACTAATAATATTTATAGGTTTGTGTCTACAAATATTACATTTTTTTTTCTGTAGAGAAATATTTAATTCATGTATGAAAGATATTTAATATGTGATTTTAATATATTCATTTCAGTATAGAATTCAAACATTTGAGTGGAAGAAATGAAACAATACAAGTCATCTTTTACTCTCCAGAAATAGTTATTTTCACAATATTGTTAATTTATAAATATTTAATACAATTGTAACAAATTGTAAAAATGTCAGTTTTAGGACATGTCAGCTAAGTGCACACAGAATATGAAGCATAAGTTTTTAAGGAGTGTACAGTAATTTTAGATCTGTAACATTTGTTATGTCAATTTGAAAACCTCATTATTTATGTTCTGTGAGCATAACCGACCACTACTGATGCCTGGAAACACACTTAAACTGTGTGTAATAAGGAAGATGATGACTAAAAGCAGTGATCTTTATAATATAAGGAACCAAAGCCATTATTACCTATTGAATGTTTCCACTACAGTGAATTATCTGGATGACAAAGTCTTATTTCATCTTTCCCTGTTCACTTCTGTATAACAGCTCCTACTTGATATCCCCACCTTATTTTTGGTTTCCAAAGTTGCTATTTCTGAATGTAATTTGTAATTCTGTCAGAGGAATTGTAATGTCATCCATGTCTAAGAACTGCCTGTACTACTATATCCTTAACATGACACAGTTTTCTTATAATTCTAGTGTTTCTGCTTTAAGAATTAGTCTTTATTCACTCTTCTTTGTTTCTTCTCTTCACTTATAAGTTCCCTGACTTCATTTCCAGGATGAGAATACTTGTTTGGATTTAAGGTGCAATGGAAACTAAAGAACTCCATGATTTCAGTCTGCAAGCAAACTATAGTGCAATGGAAAAACCAAAATAAAACACAAATATTTAAGTAAATACTATAGGGTTCTGATGATGGTGTATAACACACAGAAATACTGGGTTCTCGGACTTTGTCCATCGTCCGGATTCTAAATAACTAAGTAAAAAACACAACGTTTCAGAAACTGGATCTGTTTCCATCCTCAGGTGAGGGAAGACAGTCCAGTGATTGAGGCTAGCTCTTTCTAAGGGACCCAACAGAATAGGTGTCTTCCCTCACCTGAGGATGGAAAAAGATCCAGTTTCCTAAACGTTGTGTTTTTTTTTACTTTGTTATTTATAATCCGGACGATGGACTAAGTCCGAGAACCCAGTATCTCTGTGCGACAAATATTTAAATCTGTCACATATAATTATTATCTACAAATAGTTTTATTTATCACTCTGTTTCAATAACACACATTACTTATCCACTTTGGTATACATAGAATATTCTTAAATGATTCTATATTTGGCTTCTTCATTTACATATCGATTAAGATGGTACAGGGCCTGGCAGTGGTTCTGGTTTTATTACATCACAAATGAATATGAATTCTGAGGAAGAAGTATGATTGTACACTACAGGAAAAATGAAATAGATTTAATTTCTACTAGTAGTGCAAAGAAAGATTGTACACAGTTGAATATATTACATAACACAGCGTTCAAGATCTATTGCTACAGTTACTTTGATCCTGTCCCAAAAGTTCTGGATGATATAAAAAACAGAATTAATTCTGGAAATATGACACTATTCAATTCAAAAACTATCTCAGGATTTATGTCATGGTGACCTTTTGTATTAGCCATCATTTTTGCCATGATACCAGAGTGTTAGCTATGATTCATTGACAGAAGAGTGTTAATTATGATTCATTGACAGGCTTCGCAAAATAAATATCAAATTTACAGTTCAATGGTAAATTTTCACAGTTGTAAAATACACCAAAACATATTTCAAGAACTAAGTATTACAACTCTGTTTTTTTCATTTGCGTGTTATGGTTTGTATTTTGTGTGCACGTGATTGGCTCTTCTATTAGAGTATGAGACACACAATGTTCAGCAAATATGTCACATTAATTATTGTAGAATTTGTATTGTAACGTTACATTTACACTATATTGATTGGTTGTTTAGTGACAATAGGGCAGTTTCTAGAAATGTTTGATGTTAATAGTTGATGCACTACTAGGTTACATACAAGATGGAAAGAGAGAGAGGCCACATGAAATGCAGGGGAATCAGCACAATAAACCTTGAAACCAATGTTAAATAAAATAAAGCACTGAAATTTGAACATGGTCATGTGATTTATACAAGCATTGCACAGAGCTCTTTTTTTCTAACAAGGAAAACGGTGGTACTCATATGTGACCCAAGTAGGTGTGGGCAATATATTCTGAAGCTCATCAGAAATAATCATATACATTATTGCAAACAATAAATTGCTTTTAGTAAAATTAACAGAAAGATTTAATATAATAATAAATTAATGTATCCTTGGCCAACTTAATAATAATACCCCGGTTTAAAGGGTTAAATATGGACCATCTGCTCTAATATTAAAACAACACAATTTACACATAATGTGTATTTATGCATGTTCTATGATTCTTAGAAAAAAATCAGTGATTTCTTCCCCAAATAGTACTGGCTAATTGGTCTTTATAACGGAACAATGAAGTGTTTTTGTGAGGAAAAGAAGAAATTTGTAAATATTATTTGGAAGAGATGACTGTAGTAATTACTTGTGTGATATCACTGTTATCAACTTCACACAATATCCTTCTCTCAAGGTTATTTTTTATTGCTAGTGGGGCCGGACTAAGTCCCTTGTACTGCGGCCACTCCTGGCCTAGTGTACCAGCCCCAGATGATAGGTGAGGGTGATTGTGGAGCAATTGGTGGAATGAAGATTGGCAGGGGAAACCGAAGCACTCGGAGAAAACCTGCCCAAGCACCACTTTGTCCACCACAAATCCCACTTTACCAGACCCAGGATTGAATCCGGGCCGCCGTGGTGGGAAGCCAGCGACTGACTGCTTGAGCTATGGTGCAGCCTCTCTCAAGGTTAAGTCCATATATAGATGAAATTATTGGGGATAATGAGTGTCAGTTTGAGCATAACAGATCAACTACTGATCACATTTTTCTTTCATTTGTCAGATACAGGAAAGAAAAAATGGGAGCACAATGAGACAGTTCATCAGCTATTCACAGACTTCAAGAAAGCCTATGATTCAGTTAGGAGGGAAGTATTGTACAATACTCTCATAGAGTTTCAGGTACCCATGGAACTAGTTACGCTCAGTAAAATGTGTTTAAATGAAACCTATAATAAAGTTTATATAGGTAAACACTGTCTGAGAAATTTCCTATCCAGACTGGTCTAAAGCGTGGAGATGTACTATAACCATTGCTTTTTAACTTCGCTTTATAATATGCCATTAGAAAGGTCCAGGAAAACCAGGCAAGACAGACGTTAAATGGGACCACCAGAGGCTGGTCTGTGCTGATGTTGTAAATCTAATGGGAGATAATATACACAGAAAATCTAATTGATGCTAGTAAGGAGGTTGGTCCAGAAGTAAATGCAGAGAGAACTAAGTATATGTTGCTGTCTCGTCACCAGAATGCAGGGCAGAATCATGACATGAAGACAGCTAACAGATCGTTTGAAAATATGGCAAAGTTAAAATATTTGGGAACAACAATAACAAATCAAAATTTAATTAAGGAGGAAATTAAGAAGAGGTTGAATTTGGGTAATGCTTGCTACCATTCGGTCCAGAACCTTTTGTCTTCTCATCTGCTGTATAAAATGTAAAAGTACAAAAGTGTAACTTTGTCTGTGGTTCTGTATGGATGTGAAACTTGGTCTCTGACATTAAGTGAGGAACATAGACTGAGGGTGTTCGAGAACAGGCTGTTGCGGAGAATATTTGGACCGAAGAGGGATGAAGTGACGGGAGGTTGGAGAAAACTGCATAATGAGGAGCTTCATAACGTATACTCTTCTCCAAGTACAATTAGAATGATCAAGTCAAGTAGGATCAGATGGGCAGAGCATGTAGCACGAATGGGGGGCGAAGCGGAATGCATGCAGGATATTCGTGGGACAGCCAGAAGGAAACAGACAACTATGGAGACCAAGACGTAGGTGGGTGGTGATATTAAAATTAATCTAAGAGAGATAGGATGGGATGGTATGTATTGGATTGATGTGGCTCAGGATAGATTCCAGTGGAGGGCTCTTGTGAACACGGTAATGAATCTTCAGCTTCCATAAAATGCTGGGAAGTTCTTGAGTAGCTGCGCAACTGGTTGCTTCTGAAGAAGGGCTCAGCTCCATGGAGTTTGAAAGAATCTGTGCTTCAGAAGGTTAACAAATCTATGCTTGTTTTGTATCTTACTAGAAAATGGTTCCATATGATATACCACTCTGTACCACTGGAAAAAGGAGCCCTCATTTGGGGTTTTCTTCTAATTTCAACCAGAATACCACTTACCCTGACTGAGATTGTTACCTTGAAATTGGTCATAACCATATCCATCTATACCCCTTATATACTATTAATGATTGTAATAAAGTCTGCTCTTGAAACTGTATACTTCAGAAACTTTATAAGGAATCAGTTCAATCCTAACTTTACATGGTGCACCTAACTTTCTTAAAATCAAATGTCTGGAAACTGAATCATGATGGTATAACTATTATGTCAAGTATGAATGAAATTTTACTACCACATTTAGGTTAGTTTTTATTTTAAATTTAGCTCTTTACATTCATTTCACACAATTAGATCAGTCTTTATAACATTTTTTGCTATTTTGAATGTGTTACTGATATCCACTCTCACCTTCCTGGGCCTATCCCAGCTTCATCAGTGCCCCATTTTCTATAATTTTCAGGATTCTTTTTGGGCCATCTCAGCTTCAGTCTGTTAGTCAGAATAGCCTGTTTCCAGACCAAAATTTCAGCATGGGATTTGTAAAATTTGAAACAGGAGTGCTATTCGCACAATCATAGCATTCAGGCAATATGACAATTAATGGATCCAGTAACTCGTGAATAATTTCATGATGTATACAGCTCATTAGAAACAGGTAAGAAAAGTATATGAATAGCATGAAGACTATGTCAAATGTCAAAAATTGAGAATTTCTTATATTATAATATCGACTGTTGTAAGGGTGGAAATTAATGTCTTATGAAATATCATTTAGAAGCTGGATTTGAGGTTCTCACAATAGTGACTATGAAGAGTGCTAAGAGAGTGACAAAAAATTATGCAAATCATAAAATGGACTTGCTCAAACACAGCTCATAAGTGGCACAAGGCCATACAATCAAATGCATTGGACCGTTTCAATGTTGTCAAATGTATATATATTTCAATTTAAAACTAAGTGAGAGTGCCTGAGAATGGGACTGTGAAAATATCTGAAATGAGAAGAGAAGAAACAAGAGGGAGGAGAAAATAGCATGAGGATCAGAGCACTTTTTTATTTAAATTTACCCAAATCCGCTTGTATCAACATTTATAGAACACTTATCCCTAATACACTAATGCAGTACGTTTGAGTAAAGGAATATTCTGTTGAATTGTTGAAATGACTTTTGTGAAATTTTTTAAGGTAATTGTAAGTACTTGTAACATTGCTGGAGAACTGATTATCTCTGTAGGATGGATACAGAGGAGCAAAGACTGATTAAATAAATTCTCATAACCCAGCTCTTCCCTAGAGACTTAGTGAATTTGTCTGTGCAAAAGCAGAGTTTCATAATTATTCATTGGCCAAAGCCTGCAGAGTTTCATAATTATTCATTGGCCAAAGACTGCAGGTTGAATTGCAGTTATCATTATTATTCATTGACCTGGAGCTACCAGCATGTAATTTGCTACTGACAAATAGATGGCAGAAGGGTAAACATGACGCAAAATAGTGCATGCAGTGACAGACTTATAACATAAATACGAACAGCCCTGTAAGTTTCTCCACATTCGTGAAGCTCGTGAACTCCTGCCCTATCCTATAAAATGAATTCTTCAGAGGAGCGGCTTGCAAAGCCCAATAAGGGAAATAATAAGAAACAAAGATGCCTACGGTTTTTACTACACTTCGTGGCTTTCCGTGGGGTTTTAGTCCCGAGTGTTCAGGTTGTACTCCACAGATGGCGCTACAGTTTTTATTTCATTTATTCTTGTTACTCGCTCTGATTTTGCTTGGTCTCAAGTGATTAAATAGCTGCGTGATATGAAAGTTGGACTGACACTTCGTGGCTTTCAATGAGGGTTTAGTCTCGAGTGTTCAGGTTTTACTCCACATATGGCGCTAAGTTTTTATTTCACTTTTTCTTGTTAACTCGCGCTGATTTAGCATGGTCTCAAGCGTTTAAATAGCTGCGTGATAGCAAGTTTGGGATGACGCTTTGTGGCTTTTCGTGAAGAATTAGTTTCGAGTGTTCAAGTTTTGCTTTACTGGTGGCGCTAGTTTCTTTTATTTCATTGACCGAAATACCCCGTTTTGGTCAGTCGGGAATTTAAACTTCGCTAGTAGAATCGCATGCCGGTCACGGTAGCCGAGCAGTCTGAGGCATGTATTGTCTTTGCTCGCTTGGAACCCGAGATCGTGAGTTTGAATCCCAACTCCGGGCATGGATGTTTAGTTTCTGTGTTTGTGTACCGGTAGAGGCCTTGCGACGAGCTGATAACCCGCCTAAGGAGTCCTACCGAAATGTATGATTTAGAAAGTCGAGGTGAACGGAGAAGTTCATGGAGATAGGCCTAGGCCCACTGGGGCTGTAGGACCAAGGAAAAATGAAGTGGAAGCGCATGCACAGTCCTAAATATTTTAAAATGTAGTAATTACCAGGCAAACTGGAGTAAAACCATAATAGAGGAATTAAAAGGATACCCAAATGAACAGCAAAAAAGAATATATGTATGAGTTATGCCCAAACTCATCCACGAGCCAGTACTTTTATTGCAGATTCTGCAGATTAATGTGTTAAAAATATATAGTAAAATTCGGTGCACATACCTTTTTTGTTGTTTTCTGCTTGATGTATATATAGGCTGAAATTAAACTACAGAATTCGATGTCACTATGAACAGGCAGACAACAGATCGCACTCTGTATCTAAGCCACGATGCAACTATCTGTTCACGACCTTAGAAAGGGCAATAATCTCTTGCAGCTATAACGGAAGGTCTTAGCACTGAAGAAAGGACCCCTCTAGCTTCCTCTTGAATAGCCATTCTTTCATTCTTCTGTCCTTTAGTCAAACAGTTCGAAAATCCGAAGAGTGTAAGCAGTGCTAGCAGAATACCAAATGATTTTATTGCTTCCATCTGTTTTATGACTCCAGGGACTGCTAAATTTGTCAAGTGTTACCAACAGAAATGAATTTATAATGCAGAACAACTCTGTGAAGAACTGGGAAACAATTTTTGAAGTACGCATCAAAATTAAAAGAAAAAAATTGAAAATAGAGTATAACTCTATGTATAAAAGTTTTCAACTCTTGCGTTACAATATGAGACACTGTGTTCTTTGCTGATACAAAAAAAGTCAATTCCATCCATTTATCATAAAAATTGAGTTAGATACAGCATATTTAATTTTGATACGTACTGAAAAAAAAAATATTTTTCCAGTTCTTCACAGTTGTTCTGCATAATAAATTCATTTCTGTTTGTAACACTTGACAAATTTAGCAGACCCTGGAGTCATAAAACAGATGGAAGGAATAAAATCATTTGGTTCTCTAGTGGGAAAACTTACATCTGGTTACACCCTTCAGATTTTCGAATCGTTTGACTAAAGGACAGAAGAATGAAATAATGGCTATTCAAGAAAAAGAGCTAGAGGGGTCCCTTCACCTTCCATTATACCTGCAAGAGATTATTGCCCTTTCTATGGTCGTGAACAGACAGTAGCATCGTGGCTTAGATACAGAGTGCGATCTGTTTTCTGTGCGTTCATAGCGACATAGAATTCTGTAGTTTATAGAATACACGTATATATACATATATGTATATATACACAAAAAAGGTGTGTACATCGAGTTTTACTATATATTTTTAACACATTATTCTGCAGAATCAGCAATAAAAGTACTGGCTCGTGGATGAGTTTGGGCATAACTTATACGTATATATGTATAGGATCGCAAACAGCCACGTCATACAGTTCTGGTGGTCTAGTGGTAAGGCACTGGCGTTGTAAGTATAAGGTTCATGGTTCGAAAACACTAGTCTATTTGTAATGAAATTTTTATGGAATTATATAGCGAGATGTAATATAAGAGGAAGATTAAAGGCAAAAAATTTCCGTGGCATTGGTAGCCTATTGGTAAAATACCGGCCTAATGTCACGGAGTTCCAAGGTTCGGAACCAACGAAAGTTTTATAAAATACAAGTGGAGTTAATAAGATTTTTCTGGAATTATAACCGAAGATGTAGCTTAAGAGGAAGATTAAAGAAAACAAATTTCAGTGGCGCTGGTGGTCTAGTGGTAAGACACCTGCTTAGTATTCAGAAGGTCCCGGGTTCAAAACCACTAGGATTTTTGTGAAAAAAAATAAAAGAAGAAAACCAACGGCAGTGCAAGAAGTGAAGAGATAGAGATAAGGTGTGGGGGGGGCGAGGTAGGGTACAATGTTTTTTTTTTGCGGCCGCTCCGCGGTTTTAAGACACTCAACCT